>NC_133777.1:30906190-30921959 GCF_003597395.2 Chelonoidis abingdonii
CCCCCGTTCGCCATGAATTTTAAAAGATAATGGCCAATGGCTCTGCAATCACTTCGGCCAACTCCTTTAGCACCTTTGGATGCAAACATCTGGCCCCATAGACTTGTGCTCGTCCAGTTTTTCCAAAATTGTCCCAAACCACTTCTTTCTCCACAGAGGGCTGGTCACCTTCTCCCCATACTGTGCTGCCCAGTGCAGCAGTCTGGGAGCTGACCTTGTTTGTGAAGACAGAGGCAAAAAACCTACAGGATTCTCAGCAAAAGCAAAGGGCCTGGTATGATAAACATGCCAGAGAGCATCCATTCCGAGTAGGTGACCAAGTCATGGTCCTGAAAGCCAGGCCAATAAGATGGCAGCATTGTGGGAAGGGCAATTTATGGTCCGAGAGCATCTGGGAGCTGTTAATTACCTCATAGCATTCCCATAACCTACCCTAAAACCTAAAGTATACCATATTAATTCTCTAAAGCCCCTTTATTCCTGAGAAATCAAGTTTCTCCAGTTCACAGCCCAGGAGAGAGATGACGCTAAGTGGCCTGAAGGAGTCTACTATGAAGGAAAAAGCAACGTTGGCATGGAGGATATGAGCCTTTCCATCACCCTTGGGCATAAGCAGCGACAGCAAATCCAGGAGCTGTGCACCATGCTTGCACCAATGTTTTCAGCCACCCCAGGATGGACAGAACAGGTGTACCACTCCATTGACACAGGTGATGCTCGCCCAGTTATAGCCCAATCCTACCAGATGGCTCCTCAAGTCAAAACCACAATAGAAATGGAGATCCAGGACATGTTACAGATGGGTGTAATCTGCCCCTCAGAGTGCATGGGCCTCTCCAGTGGTTCTGGTTCCCAGACTACACAGGGAAATACGCTTTTCTGTGGACTACTGTAAACTAAATGTTGTAACTCGGCCAGAAAACTATCTAGTGCTATGCACAGATGAGCTATTGGAGAAATTGGGACGTGCCCAGTTCATCTCCACCTTAGACTTAACTAAAGGGTATCAGCAAGTGCCGCTAGATGACCTAGCCAAGGAAAGGTGAACCTTCATCACCCATATAGGGCTGTATGAATGTAATGTGCTCCCTTTCAGATTGCAGTTCAGTGGACTGAAAAGTGTCAGAAAGCCTTTAACCAGGCCCTGGACTTCAATCAACCATTCATCATAACTACAGATGCATCCAAGCATGGTGTGGGAGCAGTTTTAATGCAGGAAGGACCAGATCAATAATTCTATCGTGTCATGTTTCTCAGCAAAAAACTTCCTGAGAGGGAAAGCCACTGGTCAGTGTCAGAAAAAGAATGTTATGTTCTTATGCCATTGTGTATGGTCTGGAGAAGCTACGCCCATGTATTTGGATATGGCGGTTCCACCTGCAGACTGAACATATTGCACTGAAGTGGTTTCACACAGTCAAAGAGACGAACAATAAACTTCGGTGGAGTTTAGCTCTTCAAGACTCTGATTTTAAAATACACCACATTTTAGGAGCCTCTAACAAAGTGGCTAATGCACTCTCCGGGAGAGGTTTCCCAGAATCAGCCAGCTAAAAATGTCCCTGTGTTTTAAGTCATTGTAGTCCTTGAAATGTAAAAAGTACTGTTTAATTCTTCATGTAATTATTAGCAAAATTAGAGGTGCATGTATCTTATTAACTCTGTTTCCTAAACCTCCAGGAGGAAATCTCAGCTGGTGTGGACCTGACCTGAACCACGCTGGCCGGCACCATCTGTGATTTGGGGGGCATGTGATAAATGAAGTGTGTGTGGGGTAGCTCCCTTTGATGGACACCCAGCCAGCCAGTTAGCTGTAAAATCCTTCTTGGTGGCTGTTCTCTGCTTGCTTTACCTGTAAAGGGTTAAAAGTCCCCCAGGTAAAGAAAAGGAAGTGGGTATCTGACCAAAAGAGCCAATGGGAAGATAGAACTTTTTATAATTGGGAAAGAAACTTTCACTTTGTCTGTTGTTCTCTCTGGGTTGTAGGGATACGTAGCAGCAATGCTGTAAACAGCTTTAAGCCAGATATGATTATAGATTATATATTCATACCTCGAAGCTACTTATCTGAAGCCTCAAATATGTAAGTAAAATTAGGGAATGTTTAAAAAGACGCAATTAGTTTATTTTTGTTTATTTTTTAATGTTTATGGACTCCTCAGTACTAACCTCAGATGAGGGCTGTCTTTAGGCTTATGCAGCTGTGTAGGGCTCCATGAAGTTTGGGACACCAAATTGCCCCAAATGTTATGGTGCCAGAGGCATCTGCGTGCTGCACACGTGGCAGCACCAGCCCCAGCGACCAGCCCTATCCATTGGCTGGCCTCCCCGCAGGCTGCGCCCACTGCAAGGGGCAGGGCCATCCCTAGGAGGATGAGGGGCCCTGGACAACTTCCTCCGCCCTGCCTCTTACCCTTCCCCCTGCTCTGTCCCCGGCCCACCCCCATTCCACCTTTTCCCCCAGTGACCCCCATACTCACCAGTGGCAGGAAGCAGAGCTATGTGGCCCCAGCTCACTCCACTTCCCTTTCCCCGGCTCCAGGCATGTCGCTTGGGTTGGGAAACGGATCCCTTCCCCCAAGACCCCTCACCCAAGTGACACGGCTGGGGCTGGGGCGAGGGAAGTGGAGTGGGCAGCCCCCTGCTAATCTCCCGGGCCACTCTGGGCATGTGGGTCCCCCAAAAGTGGCCCCCCACAGCTCCTGCCTCCCAGATCGTAGGGGGGGGAGTCCTGGGGCCCCACACAGCCCCCCATGGGGGGGTGCGTAAGGCACCCAGAATGGCTAGCGACGCCTCTGCCCCAGATGCTTCTGTTTGCTTGTAACCTTTAAGCTGAACCCCCAGGAAAGCTGTTTTGCATGTTTATCTTTTGGAATTACTCTTTTAAAATCTACCAAAGCCTAAATTCTAGATGTATTTTCTTCTTTTTTGTTTTTAATAAAATTTACCTTTTTTAAGAACAGGATTGGATTTTTGGTGTTCTAAGTGGTTTGTGCATGTTATTTGATTAACTGGTAGCAACAGCTAATTTCCTTTGTTTTCTTTCTCTGCTCTTCCCCGGATGCGGGGTGAAAGGGCTAGAGGGTACCCAACAGGGAGGAATTCCCAAATGCTCCTTCCTGGGTGCTATTGGATTTTTGGCATTTGGGTGGTGGCAGCATTTACCAAGCCAAGGTCAGAGAAAAGCTGTAACCTTGGGAGTTTAATACAAGCCGAGAGTGCCAAGTATTAATTTTTAAAAATCTTGTGGGCCACCACCTTCTGTCCTCAAAGTGACAGAGTAGGGATTCAACCTTGACAATCTCTCTTTCACCATTCATACACCTGCCTGTCTCTTACAATACAGCCTCATCTATCTTTCACCACACGTACACTTCCCCATCTGTTTATCCATCACCACATGTATACCACTCTATCTATCTACTACCATAGAATACCAGGGTTATAAAAGACCTCAAGAGGTCAGCTAGGCCAAAGCAGGACCAATCCCCAAATGCCCCGCTCAAGGATTGAACTCACAACCCTGGGTTAAGCCAATGCTGAAACCATTGAGCTATCCCTCCCAACATACACACACCTCCCATCTAGCTATCACCATACACATACCTCTGAATCTATCTCTCTACATATCACCATCACACACCTCTCCATTTATCTATCACCATATGTACACCTTCCCATCTATGACCATACATACACCTCCCCATCTATTTACCTATCACCATTTGCACACCTCCCCATCTATCTACCTATCCTCATACCTACACCTCCCCATCTATCTATGTCGCAGCATACATAACCATACCCATCTATCTATTACCATACATACACCTCCTCTCTATCTATCCATCACCATACGTATATCTTCTCATCTATCTATCTACTATCAACATACACACACCTCCCCATCTATCACCATGCGTATACCTCCACATCTATCTATGACCATACATATACCTCCAAATCTATCTACTTATCACCAGCACACACCTCCCCATCTGACTGTGACCATACATACACCTCCATATCTATAACCATACATACACTACCCATCTGTCACCACATGTATCGCTGCCCATTTATCTGTCGCTCACATTTCATACATCTGCCCATTTATCTCTCACCATGTATATCGATCACCATTTATCTCTCACTGAACATACACTTCCCAATCTATCGCCATGCGTACAACTCCACATCTATCCATCACCACATATTATACCTCCCCATCTACTGTCACCGTATGCACACCTCCAGATCTATCTATGACCATGCCTATACCTCCCCATCTATCTACCTATCACCATACATACATCTCACCATATATACCCATCACCATCTTTCTCTCATCAGTCCCTTTTCTTCCTTAGTTGGGGACTCTGCAGTAGTCTCTTGTTCCCTTGGGTTTGCCCCTGTCTCCTCCTGGGTCCTCTCCATCGCAGTCTCTTCATTTATCTTCTCCCCACCCCCCGCCCCCACTGGGTGTGGGAGATCACTCTCTGCCATGGTCTTCACTGGCCCATCTCTCTGGTCAGTCCTCGACCTGGCATATTTCCTGGACACCCCTTTCTTAGCCCATTTCTTGTTAAGATGGCAATGTCTCTTTAGGTGGCCCACTTTCTGGGCAGCTCTTCTGATTCCGCCTAGCTATGGGTCTACTGTGACCTTCTCTTCATCAGTCTCTTTTGGGCTAGGCCTGGCTCTGTGGCTCCTGTCCAAGCCCTGTGTATTCAAGTGCCTGTCACCCAAGGCCCAACATGCCCATCCCCACCCTGTTCTCTTCACAGGGGGGGCTCGCCTGGGCTTCCCCTTTTCCTCTTGATAGGGGCATTCACTCCTTCCTGCTCCCAGTTGCCCACAGGTATAACAAGGCACCTTCAACACTTCTGTGCACCTGATCCTGGCATCCTACCTTCCCTCTCTATACCTATAACTTCCCCAGATCTCCTCCCATAGCAGCTGGAGTATACACAGCTGCTGCTTGACTACCTGGGCCATATAGGTCCACAGGTACTCTTGGGCCTCGTACTGTCTTTGCTGGGCCCTGAATAGCTGTCTTAGCAGTGCCTTCAGTACCTCTTTCTGTGGGGGCTGCTTCTCTGGAGCCCATACTGGGAGGGTACACAAGGCTTTTACAAAGTAGGCTTCCTCATATTGCAGTCTCAAAGTCTCTGAGTCTCTCAAAACATTATCCCTGCACAATTCCCTCAGAGTCCTCAATCCTCTCCTCAAATCAGGGGTGACCATGTGCCATTCTCCACCATGTGTCATGGAGTCACTCACCACACTGGTGCCTCCTGCTGGGTGTTTTGGGAATTAGATCAGTTCCAGTGGGTGCACCCTCAGGTGGCTCCCATCCTTGCCTCCACCTGCAAACCCATTATGGCTCCATTATCTTGGCGTCTACTTCGTGGCACAACCCTCCAGCTGTGTCACCAACCGGTTTCCACCCCTTCCAGGGGACTCCTCAAACAACAGTCCAGCCACTCAAAGTGATTTGGCAGTCTGCAGACGGGTTGCTCCTTCATCAGCTCGTGCGGGGGGGAGGAGGCGGGCGGGGGAGGGGTGAGGGCTGTAAGTCCTGGCAGCCCATCAGAAACTTCCTAGAAAGCCAGTCTTTTCCCTAGGGCTCCCTGCAGCAGACTAACTGACTCCAGTCTGGAGCTTCCTTTCATATGGGCTGGCTGGGCCTCGATTGGCTGGTCCAGCTGCTGCTCTCATTGTCTACAGCCGTCACCTTAATTGGCTGTTTCCCCTCCAGCCACTCCTTTGGCTGCCTGCTGCTCAGCCTCCCTAGGCTGGTTTTAACCCTGTCAGGGCCAGTGCGGGGCAGGTGCCCCAGCACACCAGGAAAAAGCCATTACAGGTTGTCACGTGCTGACCATAATATACCCAAGACAGATAGAACTCAGACTCATAGACTTTAAGGTCAGAAAAGACCATTATGATCTTCTAGTCTGACCTCCTGCACAATGCAGGCCACAGAATCTCACCCACCCACTCCTGTAACAAACCCCTGACCTATGTCTGAGCTATTGAAGTCCTCAAATTGTGGTTTGAAGACCTCAAGCTGCAAAGAATTCTCCAGCAAGTGACCCGTGCCCCATGCTGCAGAGGAAGGCAACCCCCCCGCAGGGCCTCTGCCAATCTGCCCTGGAGGAAAATTCCTTCCCGACTCCAAATATGGCAATCAGATAAAACCCTGAGCATGTGGGTAAGACTCACAAGCCAGACACCCTGGAAAGAATTCTGTTTAGTAACTCAGATCCCACCCCATCTAACATCCCATCACAGGCCATTGGGCATATTTACCTTCAAATAATCAAAGATCAATTAATTGCCAAAATTAGGCTATCCCATCATACTATACTATGGCCCCCCTCCATAAACTTATCAAGCTTAGTCTTGAAGCCAGATATGTCTTTTGCCGCCACTGCTCCCCTTGGAAGGCTATTCCAGAATTTCACTCCTCTGATGGTTAGAAATCTTCATCTAATTTCAAGTCTAAACTTCCTGATCGCGCCACCGTTATATCCATTTTCCCTTGCTCCACATGGTACCTCCAGAAGCCTTGAAATAACTCCTCCCCCTCCCGGGTTATTTTCATCCCTCTGATATACTTTAGAGAGCCAGATCATTTCCCCCTCACCTCTTTTGCGTTACGGTAAGACAAGCCAAGCTCTTTGCAGTCTCCTCTTCAACACGACAGCGCTTATCCATCTCCTCGGACTCATCCTAGCGCCCTTTCTGTACCTGTTCCAGTTTGAATTCATCCTTCTTAAACATGGGAGATCAGAACTCCACACAGTATTCCAGATGAGGTCTCACCAGTGCCTTGTATAACGGTACTAATACCTCCTTATCTCCACTGAAAATACCTTGCCTCAGTGGTGAGCTGCCAAAAAATTAACAACCGGTTCCCTCCTCCTCACTCCACAAGGGGGTCATGGCTCCCCCCCCGGGACTCCTGCCCCATCCAACCCCCCACGTTCCTTGACACCACACACCCCGGGACTCCTGCCCCATCCACCCCTCTTCCCGGTCCCCTGACTCCCCCCTGCTGCCCCATCCAATCCCTCCTCTCATGCCTGATGGCTCCCCAGGACTCCTACCCCCATTCAATCCCCCTGTTCCCTGCCCTCTGACCGCCCGACTCCTATCTGCCCCAACCCCTATCCACCTACCTCCAAACTCCCCTGTCGTCTTCCAACACCCCCTCCCTGCTCCCTGCCCCTGTACCACAGTAGAGGCCGGGCCGGGGGTGCTGGGCCGCGCCGGGCCGGGGGTGCTCAACCGGAGCCACTCAGCTGGGGGTGCCTGGCCGGAGTCGGGGCCAGGCCGGAGCCATGCTGCCTGGCCAGCCAGAGTCAGGGCTGGAGCTGGGCTGGAGCTGGGCTGGGACTGGGCCGCGCCACCAGGACCAGTGCCAGCCTGTGCCACTGGGACCGGAGCCGGGGATGGGGCACGCCGCCTGGCTGAGATCGAAGCTGGGGCTGGGGTGCCTGGCTGGGGCTGGGGTCAGAGGTGGGCTATGCCGACGGAGTTGGTCCGGGACTGAGCCACACTGCCCGGCAGGATCTGGTGTGCCCGGCAGGAGCCAGGGCTGGGGCACCCGGCTGGAGCCAGGGCCATGCCGTGCCGCTGGGGCAAGAGCTGGGCCACACCACCCGGCCAGGACCGAAGCCGGGGCTGGGGTGCCTGGCTGGGGCTGGGGCCAAGCCACTAGAGCCTGGCCGCGCCGGGATGGAGCCATGCTGCTCGGCAGGAGTCAGGACTGGGGCACCTGGTCGGAGCTGGGGCTGGTCTGTGCCATGCCGCCAGGACCAGAGCCGGGCCACACCACCTGGCCAGGACCGAAGCCGGAGCTGGGGCCAAGGCGTGCCACCTGGCCGAGGGTAGGAAGCTGGGCCACACCGCCCCTCCCGGGAGCCCTTCTCGCTCCCGCCCACACTCACCTGCACAAAGCTGCCCTTCTCAGCCCTCCCAGGCTTCCCATGTTCAGGGGAGGAGGCAGAGGTGAGCTGGGGCTGGGGGCAGGGCGAGGAGCTGCTGGAGCTTTATCAGTTGTTAAATTTAAAAGCCCCTTTAGAACCAGTTGTCCTGCGTGGGAGTGTTGCCTCGCCTGATGCATCTGAAGACTGCATTAGTTTTTTTTCACAGCCATAACACATTGACAGTTCATAGTCATCCTGTGATCAACCAAGACTCTGAGGCCTTTCTCCTCCTCTGTTACTTCCAACTGATGCGTCCCCAGTTTATAACAAAAATTCTTGTTATCAGTCCCTAAATGCATGACTTTTTACTTTGCACTTTGCACTATTAAATTTCATCCTATTACTATTACTCCAGTTTACAAGGTCATCCAGATCTTCCTGTAGGATATCCCTGTCCTTCTCTGTACTGGCAATACCTCCCAGCTTCGTGTCATCCACAAACTTCATTAGCACATTCCCACTTTTTGTGCCATCAGTAATAAAAAGTTTAAATAAGATTGTCCCAAAACCGATCCTGACAGGAACTCCTCTAGTAACCCAGGTACCCCTTCCAGCTGACAGTTCACATTTCAGTATGACCTCATGTGGGTCTTCCCTTTAACAGTCCCTTATCCATCTTCAATTTTTGTATTGATCTCATCTTTTCCATTTAGCTAATAATTCCCCATGTGAGACCATATCAGATGCCATTATTGAAATCAGGTAAATTAGATCCACTGCATTTCTTTGTCTGTTGAGTTTCTGTTACCTTCTCGAAAGAAGGGATGCAGGTTGGTTTGCCACGATCTATCTTTTGTAAAACCATGTTGTATTTTGTCCAATTACCATTGAACCTCTAAATGTCTTACTATTCTTCTTCAAATTTTTTCCAAGACCTTGCATCTACAAATGTCAACTAAAAGCCTGTAGTTACCCAGATCACCTTTTTTCCTTTCTTAAAATAGGAATTATGTTTAGCAATTCTCCAGTCGTACAGTACAACCCCTGAGTTTACAGATTCATTAAAATTCTTGCTAATGAGCTTGCCAATTTTCATACCCGCCAGTTCCTTTAATTTCTTGGATGAGACTTATCTAGGCCCCCGGATTTCGTCCCATTAAGCTGTTGGAGTTTGGCTTCTACCTCGGATATGGTAATATTACCTCCATATCCTGTATTCCATTTGTCATTCCTACCGATTATCCCTAAGCTCTCTTAGCTCATTAAAGACTGAGGCAAGTATTTGTTTTAGATACTGGGCCATGCCTTAATCATCCACTTCATCCTCATCAGTGTTTAGCTGTCCCACCTCCTTTCTTTGTTTTCTTCTTATTTATATGGCTATAGAACCTTTTATTATTTAGTTCTAATTCCCTTTGGCAAGGTCCAAGTCTACAATGGCTTTTGGCCTTTCTCACTTTATCTCTTGACCTCAATAAGGTAGTTTTCCTTGCTGATCCCTCCCATCTTCCACTCCTTGTAGGCTTTCTGCCTTTTCTTAATCACCTCTCTGAGATGCTTGCTCATCCAGCTTGGTCTACAAATCCAGCCTATGGAGTTTTTTCCCCTTTCTTGGGATGTAGGCATCTGATAGTTTCTGCAACATTGATTTGAAGTAAATCCAGGTCTCCTCCGCCTTTAGTCCACCACAAGTTCTTCAGTCCAATCCACTTCCCTAACTAATTACTTTAATTTTTTAAAGTTAGTCCTTTTGAAATCAAAAACCCTAGTCACAGATCTATTTTTATTTATCCTTCTATTTAGTTTGAACTGAATTAATTCATGATCACTCCAACCACTATTGCACCCAGGAAAATCTGAGCCCTATTATTACTACTAACACTTGTACTCCAGTCTATATCCGGGAAGTTAAAGTCTCCCATGATCACACTAGTATTTACTTCATTAAAAACATTAAAGAGGTCTCTATCCATATCCAAATTGGATCGCGGCAGTCTATAGCACACCCCAAACACTATTCCAAGGGAGGCTCTAGTAGCTGTCTTACCCGATGTGATTTTTGCCTGGACAGACTCTGTCTTATCCATTCCATAACTTCTTATTTCTTTACAGTCTACCTCATCATTGATATACAATGCTACTCCATCTCCTTTGCCTTTATTTCTATCTTTCCTAAACAGCACATAGCCTTCAATAACTGTACTCTAGTCATGACTACTATTCCACCATGTTTCTGTTATCCCTGTAATATCTGGTTTCACTTCCTGCACCAAGAGCTCTAGTTCCTTCATTTTGTTACCTAGTCTCCTTGCATTAGTGTACAAACATCTTAATTTTGGCTGTTTGATTTCTCTCACATTCTTTACCTAATTAGAGACATACATTCTATTGCCAGTATCACCTATTAGACTGGTATCTACACTACCCTTCCTCCTTATGTCCATTCTCCTACCCACGGCTGTATCCGTTCTTATTTTGTTTTCTTCCCTCTCAACATTAAAATCTGGCGTGGACATTACCTGTACATCTCCCAACCATCTCCCCCAATTCCTAATTTAAAGCTCTCTTAATCAGTTGTGCCAGCCTCCATCCTAGAAGTCTATTTCCCTCCCTAGTCAGGTGAAGTCCATCCTGAGAGAACAGTCCTCTGTCCATGAATGCTTCCCAGTGGCCATAAATCCCAAAGCCCTCCTTTTAGCACCAGTGCCTGAGTCATCTGTTGATCATCATAATCTTGTCACACCTTTGTTGCCCTTCTCTAGGAACAAGCAGAATCCCACTGAAGATCCCTGAGCCTCGATTTCCTTAAGCATCTTCCCCAGTCTGGCATAGTCTCCTTTGATATGTTCCAGCGAGAATCTAGCCACATGATTTGTTCCCACATAAAGGAAAATCAGTGGATTCTTTCCTGCTCCTGTTGGAATCCTCTTCAATCTCAGGTCCACATCCTATATCTTAACACCTGGCTTATTAGGCCAGATCCTTGGCTGGTATAAATCAGGGCAGAACCATGGAGTCTGCGCAATGTTGACTCACACCAGCTGACCCAAATAATTTCTTGGGTTGCTTATTAATCTAGTTCAAGTCTTCAGGCAAAATCAGGAATCCTTTAAGCCCAGAGAGTGTCTGGAGATGTCTGGATTGCAGACTATTCTCAGGAAGCCTGCTGGCCCCTAGCTAACAGAGCACATGCTTATACCTGAGTCAGAGGAAAGCTATTTCAGATTTTTTTTAAAAAGCCCTCCAAAGCTCTGGTTCTTTCAATAACAAAACCTATCCAGGTCACCCTCTGAGTGAACCACATGCAGATTAAGTCTATTTGCACAACAGAAATTGATACAAGCAGCAGCAACAAAGATTAATACTGCCGAGCACCACAAATCCAATTTCCTAGAAAGTAAATTTTCAAGTCAGGGAAACAGCAGATTGCTGAGCACCAGCATAAGCATGTGGGGCTTGTAATAGACCATGATGAAAAGGAAGAGTGACTGGGCTCTCGTGGGTCAGCCTGGGCATTTATTCACGATTCCATGGGGTGGGGGGAAATCTGCTTAGCAGAAATAATTCAGACAACTTCCTCACTGCTGCTTCCAATGCTCAGGGAAGACGAAACTAAAAGAAACACAGGATTGTCACACTGTGTCATATGCCTGGTCCATCTAGCCCAGTCATTGTCTCTGATGCTTCAGAGGAAGAGTTCAGAACCCTGCAGTAGCAGATATGGGATAATCTCCCTCAACCTTGATTACATCTCCTTCTGATCTCTAATATTCAACTAATGGCTAACTACAGCATGGATTTTCAATGGCATATTTGAGATGAAACTGTGCAGCTGGAATTCCATGCCTATTCAAGCTCAAAAATTTCCTTTTCTCCAAGCTGGTCCACAAGTAAACCCGGAAAGTTTGCAGGACAAACAGACTTGAAGCAAAAAGTTCAAGGATTCAAACAAACATTTGCCATCATTTTGTATAAGACGTTTGCCAGGTGCCACTGATGGTTTCATTAACAAAGCTCTTTTGCATCCCATTTCCTAGGTTTTCCCTCCTCCTTGGAGAAATCTGAATGAAAACTCAAAGAATGTCAGGACCTGATCTTCTACCGCCTTAGACACAGTCTCCATTCACCTACACAGGGGAAAGCATTTCACCCCAACTTCACAGGAATGCACATGGTAGAAAGCAGTGGAGACTCAAGCCCTCAGTCTCAAGGGCTTCCAAACTCTATCATTTCTCTACTGTCCCTCCACCCCAAGAGAGCCACGGGTGTTGATGAAAATAGCCCATCACTCTGAGACAAGGTGTATTTTTCCTTCTCTGTTATACATTGTGTTTTCATAGGCATGTTTGTATTTGACATGAGCTTTCTGGCTCAATCAGAGAGAAAAAGACAATGGGCCAGATCTGAAGCAGCACCTGTTTACACCAGCTATGGGTCTGTCCTGATACCCTACCAAGCCCACCAGCAATGCATGAAGCCACTTCTCTGCTACTGCAACCACTCACTCCCCACCAGCCATATCCTTAATGCCACAGCCGATGTATTTCAGAACCTCTTTATCAGTGCTAAGAAAACTGATCCCCGAAACCACACAGTTCTGCTGATGCATTTTAATCCAGCCCCACTGCCCCCATGCACTACTCAGCTCCCCATGCACAGCTCTGGCAAAGCACCTGAATCCAGCCCCAGAGCTCCCTGCTATTCAAGTATTGAGCTTCACACACACAGCTCTGGCAATGCACTTCCATCAGCCATGCAGCCCCCCTGCTATTCCAGGGTTGCGTTTCTTCCAGGAAACTACAATTGATGTTGAACTGTATGGTGGTAGGATGTTGGTCAGTACGACAGCCAGATTTGAACTCAGGCAAAGCACTCATCCATTAATTGACTCTGTCTTCATAGACACTATGAGCACAGCTCTCTGAAATTCACTGCATCCTCCCCCTTGCCCTTGTCTGCTGTGTGAATGTATGTCCCACAGCTCCCATAGGAAGCAGATGGGTCTCCACTGTTGGCTCACTGGAGTGGCACTGCAGCCAACTGTTACAGAAGCTCCTTCCCTCTTAGTAGCAATTTGCAAGTTCTTACACTCCTGGCTGCCACCTCCACCGTGTGGGGCAGAGGCTGAACTTTTTAAGTGCAGGTAGCGGTGTGAAACTGACATCTAAAAGCCATGTGGGAAGCCGCATTCAAACCTTCCACGCAGTTCAGAGGGATCGTTTGCTCCTCTGACACACCGCTGCTCATCAGTCTCGGTTCCAGCTGTCTACAAAGCAGGAACTCCTGTAACAGTGCCCTCCCTGTCCTCAGAGCAGGGACATACAAAAGCACTCAGAGAACATCCAAACTGCTTCCATGGAACCTCTTTGCAATTGCAACTTGTCTTGCACATGGGCCAGAGAATCTGGGCGTTTCAATTTTCGGCCTTGATCCAGCAAAGTACTTAAACACATGCTTTCCTTTAGGTGCACAAGGAATCCCATCCCTCCGCAGCCTGTGGTTTAAGAACAGGCTCAATTCTAAGCACTTGTTTATGTTTCTTTGAAGTTAATAGGCATGATTCACCAGCACACTTCACTTGAGCAGTCATTTACTCCAGTGCCAAGTGGGCATGAAATACTACCAATACCTGCTTTGCACTGCTATAAATGAACCACATGAGGGGCAGGGTATGGGGAATCTTCAAGGCCAAGAGGTCACAGTACACATTAATCCTTCACTAAATATGGACAGGGTTATACCAGTGCTTAAAGTAAAGCACATGGTTAAATGTGATGCTGAAACAGGGCCTGCTTGACAAGTCAGCCTCAGAAGTTGAGCTCCTTTCATACCAATCACCAATGGGAATGTCAATACCAGGGTGGAAATGGGCCAAGCACCCCCTCATGGGCTTAAAAGACTGTGCAGCAGCTCTGTCTCTGCCCCACTTTTCTCTCAGTCAAAAACATCTCAAGTTCAACTCATCTCAAGTTCAGCAGCACTGCTCCCAGGGGCTGGATGTATCAACGTAACAAAATATTCCCCCAAAAAGGTTCTTAAATCCTCATCAAATCCCTGCTCCCAGGTCTTCCTGCCTGGAGTCTTTGCCTGAGAACTCCGGGTTCCCTGCTGGAGTCTGCTCAACCAATTCTGCAGTTTGTCTCCCTAACCATTCCCCCCTGCAGCTTCTTGCAGCTTTTTATAGGAAACTCAGCTCCTCCAGACCCAATTGGTTCCACTAATTCAGTGGTTCTCAAACTTTTGTACTGGTGACCCCTTTCACATAGCTAGTCTCCAAGTGTGACCCCCCTTATAAATTAAAAACCCTTTATCTATTTAACACTATTATAAATGCTAGACGCAAAGCCGGGTTTGGGATGGAGGCTGACAGCTTGTGATCCTCCCGCCATGTAATAACCTTATGACTCTCTGAGGGGTCTTAACTCCCAGTTTGAGAACCTCTTCACTAATTAAACCCTCCCTGCCCCAGATGTGGCAGGCAGGGCTAATGGTGCAGGACTGGCCAGCTTCAGGCACCAGCCCTCACAGGAGCATTACAAAGTGTAATTAGTGTTGTTTGGCTTTGGAATTTAGCATTTAACCCTTAAGGGGTAACTTGATTCTTTACAAAATTTAAAATGTTTTTAAATAAAGACCAAGTCATGGCTGCAGTAGGGCAGTCAAAATCAGGAGAACAAGAGGAGATTCTGAAGTCTTTTTGTTTGGTTGGTTGGTTTTTTTTGTAACGATAGCAGATAAAAGCTGTAGTGAAAGAATAAAAAATTAACAGTGACCCTCTGAAGCAATAGCAGAGGTGAGGTGCACAAAACAAAAAAAAGCAACCTTAAAAACACTGAGCCTCAAAATGGCTCTGTGTAATCAGACTGTCACTTTGATAAGGGTACATGAAAAAACTCTGTAAGAACAAAAAAACCAGTTACACCTTATGTAAGAGTTAATATGGCTAATGTTTAAAAAAAAGTTGTAGTATAAAAAAAATGTACATTTTCCCTAGAACATGTGTTGTATATATTGTAAGGGGTGAAAAAAAATGCAAATGAAACATGCTACTGAATTAAAATCCTATTAGGGCTCCAAAAAAAGCCGCAATAGACTGTGTTTTCTTTTTCAGATCTCTGTGTGTTTTTTAAGCAGGAGTTAAAAGTAAAAAAAAACAACCAAAACTCTGGTGAAAGTTGATTGTGTCCCTTTTAAGACAGAGTCTCTGAGCTCTGCTAATGGCTTTAAATCCAAAAGCCAAGCCTGTGTTAATACAAATTACCTAACTGATAAAGAAAGGTAAAAACTGCCAGCACAAAAAAAAATTGCCTAATAAAAAACATGGTATAACAAGATCCCTTTAAAAAATTTAATGCTAAATGTTATTGTTAATATTAAACATTGAAATAAATGTAATGTTAGTAAGTACCCCTGTAACAATGTAAAGTGTGTATAATTTTTAAAAAAATCCTTAAAGGTAATATGGTAATAATACTTCTCAGCTATTACCTGTAAATAAACTTAAAGCTTAACACAGCAGGAAAAACATTACAAACTTGGTCTGCTATATAAAAGAAAAAACTTGAGGTACACCACCTCATAAATTAATACTAAACAGGAATAATTCCCCATCACCTTAAAAGTAAAACACCCATTAAAACCTGACACTGCTAAAAAAAAAACAGGAAAATTGGGTAATTCCTCGTTTTACTGCATACAGGGTATTTGAAAGAAAAATATCTTTTAAGTAATAATCAAATGCACCGAAAGGTAAAAATGTTTTTTGTCTTCAAATAAGAAAAAGCTAATAACTACAGAACAACCTATCACATAAAACAAAATAAAAGTAAACAAAA
>NC_133777.1:30922059-30930369 GCF_003597395.2 Chelonoidis abingdonii
TATCTGAAGCTAGAAATATAAAGTATTACTCTGAAGTCCTATTGTAATTATGCAAAGTGTGGGCCATTAATAGTGGCTTGGAATCTTGATGGCTTCCATAAACCAGGACAACTGGTTGTAAATGGCTCTGTTTACTTGTAAGTCTTCCTATACACCTTTATGCTGGCAAATGGGTAATGAAGTCTTACAGTGACATGTGATCATGTCACTTGAACTGGAATCCATCTTTAATCTGGTGCTTTTCCATTTAGAAGGAAGGGTGGGGAGCCAAAGAGACAAAAGATGGGCCCAGACTAGAAGTTCCATTGTGCCAGAGGACTGGTATTATCAGCCACAGGCTCCTGCCCAGCAGATATCCTGAGTGCAGGCTGTTAAGTGCCATGAAGCTAAGAACCTACACTTTCACTTTGACTTCATATTATATTGAAAGCCAGTGTGGAGAACAGAGATGGGTTCACAATATCCCATGTTGAGGAGATGCACTGCAGCGTTCTGTACCACAACCACAGAAGTGTAGGACTGACAGGACCTCGAGATATCTTCTAATCCAGCCCCCTCTCCTCCACTTTCAACTTCAAGTGCTTCACCTCTTTTGTCCTGTGCTTCCAAGCACATCTGTAGGAAGAAATCCCTGTCCTCCTCAGTCAGAACTCAGGAGGAGAAGAGACAGACAAAGCACTTGATGGTGGAAGTGGAAAGAGGGGTGAAGCGCTTGGAGGTGGAAATGCAGGCGAAGCACTTAGAGCTGGAAAAGGCTAAACTGGATCAATGAGTTAACCCTAACAGTCCTTCTCCAGGTATTGCTCCCAATGCCAAAAAATTCCCCACATACAAGGTGGGCAATGATACAGAGGCTGTCTTAGAAAATTTCAAAAGGACCTGCCTTGGATACAACATAAACCAGTATATGGTGGAGCTGAGGCCGCAACTCAGTGACCCTTAGCAGAGGTGGCACCTGAAATCGGTAAAGAACACATGAATGAGTACAACCTTTTAAAACAAAAGGCCAGAATTAGAATGGGACTAACATCCGAGCATGCCCATTGACAGTTCAGAGCCCTACGGTGGCCTGTCATTTTCCTACCACGCCTGCCACATGGTAAAAGATTGGGATGCCTGGATATCCGGAGCAAGTGTTAAATCTCTGGAAAATCTGTCTCTCCTAATGCTAATGGAACAGTACTTAGAGGATGTTCTTGAGGAAATAGAAAGGTACATTCTAGATGGAAAGCCCAAAACTATAATTGAGGCACAGGGGATCGGAACTTAATGTGTGGAGGTGGTGGAGAAGAAAGCTAGTAGCAGTTGGAGTGGATACCAGAAGGGGCAACCAGAGACAACACTCCATCATTGGGGTGTGCCCAAAGCCCCACCTCTCAAGAAGGGAACCTCCATGAAGCCAAGGAGACCCCAGATGCCAACTCATCCCACCACCCCACTCTCCAACCACCCACCTCGCCCCAGCCCACTGTCAGTTGGGAGATGCTTTAAATGTAATGAGCTGGAGCACGTGAAGGCCAACTGCCCCAAGAGCAACAGCCAACTGCAGCTTATCACCCTGGAGTCCCACCAAGAGCCTTCAGGCCCACATGTCTTGCAAATAACCCCAGAGCGAAGGGAAACTGTGTGTGGGCAGGAGGAAGATTTGTGCATGGAGAGACACTGGTGCACAGGTGTCAGCTATCCACCAGTCCCTGGTGGACTCCAAATTCATCAACCTAGAGGCCCAAGTGATGGTGAAACCCTTTAAGGCCAACTCTCTTAACTTGCCTACAGCCAAGTTGCCTNATATAAATAAGATAGTTTGTGTCTTGCATGGTGCTCACATTATCTGGATGTTATTAGCAGAGTGCTGTGCTAATAAAACAGAGTGGTCTGACAAACTGTGAGTCCTGAGTCTGACTTTGACAACAGGAAATGGGATAATATTGATAAGCCAAAGCAAATGCGTACATTCATTCACTACCCCTTCTCTGGTGGAATTACTCACACTCTGTGCTAGCAGATCTGCTGGGCCTCACATGCTGAAGGATGGGAAATCATTCGTGATACTTAGAGGCTAACATGGTGAGGAGGCAGCTAGTAAGCCAAAGGTGTGTGTTGGTATAACAGAGAGAGAGAGAGAGAGACTGACTAATATGCAATGGGCTGCCAGATGCTTTGAAACAGAAGATTCTTTCCAGTAAATTTCAACAGATGTGACTGGAGACTGTCCTGAGTGGCTAGGGAGAGCTGTTATCTGGGCACTAGAACTCCTGGGTTTTGTTCCCAGCAAAGCTACTCACTTGCTGCATGATCATGGGTAAGCCAACTAATTGAGCGCTGTACCTATCTGCTTATCTGAAAAAATAAGGGCATGACATAACTAAACACCAGGAGGTTGTGCTCATTCATGCTAGTAAAGTGCCTTGAGATCCTTGAATGGAAGGTGCGCAGAGCAAAATATTGCCAATTAATTGGTATGATGCTTATTAAAATACTTCTCCATTGTCCTTTGTTTCTGCTTCCTCTAGTGACTTTCAGACAGCTCCCCTTCCTGATGTTGAGGAGTCTGATCATATGTCATTTCCACTAGATACACTCGGATCCAGGAACCAAAGCAAAGAGAGAGTCTGGAATTGCCTGGTGCTTTGGCTGTGCAAGCAGGGAACAGAGTTGGACTCGCTCGCTCTATTGCAACCCTCTTGGCTCCTGTTCAGAAGCACATGGAAGCAGCAGATGTGGACTATGTCACTAACAAGGTGCCATTTTTACAGGGCCACATTGCTAACCCAAAGCGCACTTTAATAAGGGATTTTTGCTCCACAGCAGGAAAACAGTGATAGCAAATATCAGAGGGGTTGTTGTGTTTGTTGCTTTTTACAGATCCAGACTAAGAGTCCTGTGGCACCTTAAAGACGAACAGATGTATTGGAACATAAGCTTTTGTGGGTGAATACCCACTTCGTCAGATGCATTCACCCACGATAGCTCATGCTCCAATACATCTCTTCATCTTTAAGATGCCACAGGACTCTTTGCTGCTTTCTAATGATAGCAAAGGATGTGGCTAGCAGATGTTCTTCCCTCTTGCACTAGCCCTGCAGAGATTTGACAAGGGGTCTTTTCCCTCCCCTCAGCCTGTGCACCCTACAGAGCACTCAACATGCTGTAAATATTATCAGCAACAGGGACCAGGATCAAGGCCCCATTGTGCTAACACAAACACTGTCAGAGAGAGTCCCCACCTTAAACAGCTTACAATTCAATAGATGATAGACAAAGGGTGGGAGGAAGGGAGGACTGTGTGATGGTGCACTCCATATGATGTTATGAAAATATGCTAATGAGAGTGCATATAATGTAACTGGAATATGCTTCATGGAAAAAGTCTCTTGTAAGGAATCATTACAAAGCTTATAATCTACTGAGTGTGTTCATCCTATTTGTATAAATGTATCATTCTTCTATCTGAAGCTAGAAATATAAAGTATTACTCTGAAGTCCTATTGTAATTATGCAAAGTGTGGGCCATTAATAGTGGCTTGGAATCTTGATGGCTTCCATAAACCAGGACAACTGGTTGTAAATGGCTCTGTTTACTTGTAAGTCTTCCTATACACCTTTATGCTGGCAAATGGGTAATGAAGTCTTACAGTGACATGTGATCATGTCACTTGAACTGGAATCCATCTTTAATCTGGTGCTTTTCCATTTAGAAGGAAGGGTGGGGAGCCAAAGAGACAAAAGATGGGCCCAGACTAGAAGTTCCATTGTGCCAGAGGACTGGTATTATCAGCCACAGGCTCCTGCCCAGCAGATATCCTGAGTGCAGGCTGTTAAGTGCCATGAAGCTAAGAACCTACACTTTCACTTTGACTTCATATTATATTGAAAGCCAGTGTGGAGAACAGAGATGGGTTCACAATATCCCATGTTGAGGAGATGCACTGCAGCGTTCTGTACCACAACCACAGAAGTGTAGGACTGACAGGACCTCGAGATATCTTCTAATCCAGCCCCCTCTCCTCCACTTTCAACTTCAAGTGCTTCACCTCTTTTGTCCTGTGCTTCCAAGCACATCTGTAGGAAGAAATCCCTGTCCTCCTCAGTCAGAACTCAGGAGGAGAAGAGACAGACAAAGCACTTGATGGTGGAAGTGGAAAGAGGGGTGAAGCGCTTGGAGGTGGAAATGCAGGCGAAGCACTTAGAGCTGGAAAAGGCTAAACTGGATCAATGAGTTAACCCTAACAGTCCTTCTCCAGGTATTGCTCCCAATGCCAAAAAATTCCCCACATACAAGGTGGGCAATGATACAGAGGCTGTCTTAGAAAATTTCAAAAGGACCTGCCTTGGATACAACATAAACCAGTATATGGTGGAGCTGAGGCCGCAACTCAGTGACCCTTAGCAGAGGTGGCACCTGAAATCGGTAAAGAACACATGAATGAGTACAACCTTTTAAAACAAAAGGCCAGAATTAGAATGGGACTAACATCCGAGCATGCCCATTGACAGTTCAGAGCCCTACGGTGGCCTGTCATTTTCCT
Source organism: Chelonoidis abingdonii (assembly GCF_003597395.2). Taxonomy (NCBI): domain Eukaryota; kingdom Metazoa; phylum Chordata; order Testudines; family Testudinidae; genus Chelonoidis; species Chelonoidis abingdonii. The sequence continues at coordinate 30,926,589 of NC_133777.1, forward strand.
ACCACGCCTGCCACATGGTAAAAGATTGGGATGCCTGGATATCCGGAGCAAGTGTTAAATCTCTGGAAAATCTGTCTCTCCTAATGCTAATGGAACAGTACTTAGAGGATGTTCTTGAGGAAATAGAAAGGTACATTCTAGATGGAAAGCCCAAAACTATAATTGAGGCACAGGGGATCGGAACTTAATGTGTGGAGGTGGTGGAGAAGAAAGCTAGTAGCAGTTGGAGTGGATACCAGAAGGGGCAACCAGAGACAACACTCCATCATTGGGGTGTGCCCAAAGCCCCACCTCTCAAGAAGGGAACCTCCATGAAGCCAAGGAGACCCCAGATGCCAACTCATCCCACCACCCCACTCTCCAACCACCCACCTCGCCCCAGCCCACTGTCAGTTGGGAGATGCTTTAAATGTAATGAGCTGGAGCACGTGAAGGCCAACTGCCCCAAGAGCAACAGCCAACTGCAGCTTATCACCCTGGAGTCCCACCAAGAGCCTTCAGGCCCACATGTCTTGCAAATAACCCCAGAGCGAAGGGAAACTGTGTGTGGGCAGGAGGAAGATTTGTGCATGGAGAGACACTGGTGCACAGGTGTCAGCTATCCACCAGTCCCTGGTGGACTCCAAATTCATCAACCTAGAGGCCCAAGTGATGGTGAAACCCTTTAAGGCCAACTCTCTTAACTTGCCTACAGCCAAGTTGCCTGTCTAGTACAAAGGCTGGTCAGGGATATGGACTTTTGGAGTCTATGATGATTATCCCATTCTCATGCTGCTGGGAGAAGACTTAGCCAACCATATGAGGCTAACAAAAAAGGTGGGGATGGTCACCCACAGCCAGGCTAAACAGGTCTCCACACCTAACTACATTCTTGAGCCTCCTACAGGAACCCAGCCAGAGGTGGTGGAAAAAGACTCCAGACCAAAGTCTATGGCAGCAGCTGTAAATCCAATTCCTGGAACCAGGCCAGAACCAACCCAAGGATTGGAACTGGGGAGCAGTCAGCATCAAAGGGTGCCACAGAGCCTGCACCTGTATCAGCAGCTAGACTGGTGCAAGAGGCTCAAGAGGAGGCTGAAATACCGCCTAGTGCACGAGCAGAGAGGTTCACAGTCAACAGAAACAACCCAGTCACCTGCTTCACTTCCAGTGGGACTGTCATAGAGAGTTAAGGATTAATGTCTCTTTACCTGTAAAGGGTTAACAAGCTCAGTGAACCTGGCTGACACCTGACCAAAGGACCAATAGGGGGACAAGATACTTTCAAATCTTGGTGGAGGGAAGTCTTTATTTGTGCTTTTTGGGTTGTTCTTTGTTCTCTCTTGGGATTAAGAGGAGCCAGTCGTGCAACCAGTTTTCTCCAATCTTTCTGAAAGTCTCTCGTGTTCAAAATAGTAAGTAATAGCTAGAAGGCGGAATAGTTTTTTGTTTGTTTTCTTTATTTGCAAATGTGTATTTTGCTGGAAGGATATTTTACCTCTGTTTGCTGTAACTTATACTTATGCTAGGGGGGAGGGAGTCCCTCTGGTCTATGTAAAGCTGAGACTCTGTAAACATTTTTGATCCTGGTTTTACAGAGATAGAAAAAATAAAAACTTTCTTTTATTAAAAGCTTTATTTTTTAAGAACCTGATTGATTTTTTTTCCATGTGTAAGACGCAAGGGGATTGGGTCTGAACTCACCAGGGATAGGTGGGGGAAAGGAGGAGGGGGAAAGGTTAATTCCTCTCTGTTTTAGGATCCAAGGAGTTTGGATCAGTGTATATCTCAGGGTAACTCTGGGAAGGGGAAAGAGGGGGAATGGTTTATTCCTCTTTGTTTTAAGACTCAAGGGATTTGGGTCTTGGGTTCCCCAGGGAAGGTTTTTGGGGGACAGAAAGTGTACCAAACACTATATTTTGGTTGGTGGCAGCGTTATCAGATCTAAGCTAGGAATTAAGTTTAGAGGGGTACATGCAGGTCCCTACTTTCTGGATGCTAAAGTTCAAAGTGGGAATAAGACCTTGACAGGGACCAAGCCCAAGTCCACAACCCAGCGAGAAACTTATGTCTCTAGCATCAAGGGAACAGTTCCAGGCAGAGCAGGAAGTGGATGAGAGAGACTCAAGGGAGTTTGGACAGCAGCACGGAGCGACCCACCACCTCTCAGTTCTTCTAATAGGTTCAGGTTTGTTATAGAAGAAGGACTCTTATACGAGGAGGACTGGCATCCTCAGAGACAGTTGGTAGTTCCAACTAAGTACAGGGAAAAGCTCTTGAGTTTAACCCACGATCACCCCAGTGGCCATGCTGGGGTGAACAGGACCATGGACCATATGGGGAAGTCATTTCACTGGGAGAGGATGGGTAAGGACATTTCTACCTATGTCCAGTCTTGTGAGGTGTGCCAGAGGATTGGAAAGCTCCAAGACCATGTCAAGGCCCTCTCCACCATGTCCCATCATTGAGGTTCCATTTCAGCATGCAGCGGTGGATATTCTGGGTCCTTTCCCTAACAAGACACTCAGAGAAAAGCTGTACATACTGACTTTCATGGATTTTGCTACCCGATGGCTAGAAGCAGTAGCTCTAAGCAACACCAGGGCTAAAAGCATGAGCCTGGCATTTTTGCCAGGGTAGCATGCCCTCCGACATCCTTACAGATTTGGGAACTAACTTCTAACTTCTTACAGATTTGGGAACTAACTTCAGGGACCATGAAACATCTTTGGGAAGCTCATGGAGTAAACTACTTGGCTGCCACCCCTTACCACCATCAAACGAATAGCCTAGTGGAAAAGTTTAACGGGACATTGGGGGCCCTGATTCGTAAATTCATGAATGAGCACTCCAATGATTGGGACCTAGTGTTGCAGCAGTTGCTCTGTAACACATCCCAGTTTGGGATTTTCATCTTTTGAACTCATGTACAGCCACGAAGTTAAGGGGCCATTACAGCTGGTAAAGCAGCAATGGGAGGGGGTTATATCTTTTCCAGGAACTAACATTTTGAACTTTGTAATCAACATGCAAAACACCCTCAAAAACTCTCTCGCCCTTGCTTGAGAACCTACAGGTTGCTCAGCAAGAGCAAAAGGCCTGGTATGATAAACGTGCCAGAGAGTGTTCCTTCCGAGTAGGTGACCAAGTCATGGTCCTGAAATCGCTCCAGGCCAATAAGATGGAAGCATCATGGGAGGGACGATTTATGGTCTGAGAGAACCTAGAAGTTGTTAATTACCTCAGGATTCCCAGACCCTACCCTAAAACATAAAATATACCATGTTAGTTTTCTAAAGTCCCTTGATTTCTCAGGAATAAAAGTTCTCCAGTTTACAGCCCAGGAGAGAGATGAAGAAATCAACAGTGGCATGGAAGAGGTGAGCCTTTCCATGACCCTTGGGCATAAGCAGCAACAGCAAATCCAGGAGCTGGGCACCAGCTTTGCACCAATGTTTTCAACCACTCCAGGATGGACAGAATGAGTGTACCACTCTATTGACACAGGTGATGCTCACCCAATTAGAGCCCCACCGTATTGGATGGCTCCTCAAGCCAAAATCACAATAGAAAGGGAGATCAAGGACATGTTACAGATGAGTGTAATCCGCCCCTCTGAGAGTGCATGTGCCTCTCCAATGGTTCTGGTTCCCAAACCAGATGGGAAAATACTCTTTTGTGCGGACTACAGTAAGCTAAATGCTGTAACTCACCCAGATAACTATCCAATGCCATGCAGAGATGAGTTTTTGGAGAAACTGGGACATGCCCAGTTAGTCTCCACCTTAGACTTTACTAAGGG
>NC_133777.1:30932602-30957377 GCF_003597395.2 Chelonoidis abingdonii
AAACAGAGGCTAGGGACACCATTCCTGCCCATCCTGGCTAATAGCCATTGATGGACCTAAGAACATTATTGGATTTTTGGTGTTGTAAGAGGTATGTGCATATGTTGTTTAATCAGCTGTTGACACTAGCTAATTTTCTTTGTTTTTCTTTCTCAGCTCTTTCCCGGAGCGGGGGTGAAAGAGCTTGAGGGTATCCCACAGGAAGGCATTCCCAAGTGCGCCTTTCTGGTTTCAAAGGCATTTTCTGCACTTGGGTGGTGGCAGCATCTACCCATCCAAGGTCAGAGAGAAGCTGTAAACTTGGGTGTTTAATACCAGCCTGGAGTGGCCAGTATTAATTTTTTGAATCCTTGCGGGCCCCCACCTTCTGCACTCGAAGTACCAGAGTGGGGAATCAGCCTTGACAAGCTGTTATAGAATGTCCTTTGTAGGGATCCATACTCACAAACCCTTTGTGATGAGTGACCTCATATCCCTATGACATCGTGGCAACTCTCAGCAACCAGCTCAGTCTCTTTCTGCTCTTGAGGAAGCACCACCTCTACAGGACTCTTACAGTGGGCAGAGACAGGACAACCTTTTAAAAAAAAAACCACACTTAAAAAAACGTGCTACAAAACCCCCAGCTTGTTTGGTTTGGTTTCATATACCCACCTGTCATGCAGGGCTCTGGTGGGAATTGCCAAGGGCAGGTGGAAAGGGCTATGGAAACCATCTCCCCACATGTGAGCGTCTCACTAATCAAATCTCTCTCATCTCTGCTGGTAAGTGCATCCTCCCCTGTTCAAGTGGACTTCCATCCCAGAGTATAGATCCACAGCCCAGGAAGATTAATGGAAAGATTCCCTTTGACCTCAGTGGCAGTTGGAGCAAGCCCCAGAAAACCAACCATGGTGCCTCTAATAAAGATAGTTTAGTAAAGACATATAAAGGCAAAGGGCTGCCTCCAGAGCAATATTTGTCTCAGCATCAGGGCCGGTCAAGGATGTTTCACACCCTAGACGAAACTTCCACCTTGCGCCCTCCCCCATCCTCGAGCCCCTGCCCTGAAGCGCCCCACCGCCCCCGCGGCAGCTCCACACCCTTCTCCCTGAGGTGCCTCCTCGTGGCAGCTCCCTACTCTCCGCCCTGAGGCACCCCTCCACCCCAGCTCACCCCTGCTCTGCCTCCTCCCCGAGCACACCGTTGCTGCTTCACTTCTCCCGCCTCCCAGGCTTGCGGTGCCAATCAGCTTAGGCGCCACAAGCCTGGGAGGCGGGAGAAGTGAAGCAGCCACTGTGTGCTTGAGGAGAAGGTGGAGCAGAGTGAGCTGGGGCAGGGAGTTGCTTTGCGTGCCACCCCCCCTTACTTGCTGCAGGCGGCCCTCCCCGCGCTCCCCTGCCCCAGCTCCCTCCGCCTAAATGCTGGCGGCAACCGGGGCGGCCGAAGATCTGGCTGCCGCGGTCGCTGCCGAAGAAAAAGCCCTCCCCCCCCCGCAAATCCTAGTGCCCTAGGTGACTGCCTAGGTCGCCTAAATGGTCGCAACAGCCCTGCTCAGCCTGAGACAAACAACTGCTTTCTTTGCACTCGAGTTCCTGTATCATCAAGATATTTGGACTCTCTTGGACAGTCAGCAGGGAGGGCTATGCAGGGTGGGCATTGTGTGCCCCAGACCTGAGACAAGGTCTCCAGCTGCAGCAAAGAAGCACTCAGGCTGGGCACAAAGGTGGCATCAAGACTCCTGTATCTTCTCACAATCCGGAGGCCATACTGGTGCCAGGCTGGAGCCTTCCACCAGTGTAAGAGAGATATTTGGACAGTTTCTTGTCTTGAAAATAGAGATCACAAGCCTATTAAGAGGAACCATGGAAGAATTGAGATAGAATGTATTTCCATCACTAATATTTTCTATATGGAACCCCATACCTCTTGAACTCAAAGCATGAGCTTAAAGCCAACATGCTGGGGATTGAACCAGGGACCTCCAGAACTAAAAGCATAAATGGCTAGAGTTGGAGCTAAGGCTATAACAGACTCTCATCCTGAAGGCAGTCAGAAGACTTTATAAATTCTTGATGAGACAAGCTTTACAGTCACTTTACCCGCTACTAAAGTGCAGCCATTTCTGGGGTGAAACATAGCAGCTGTTTAACAGCACAGAGCACCAGTACATAGCAATTTAGGCCAGGATATGAAGGATAATAACTTTCCAGCTGAAGTGCACAGAGAATTAGGTAAACACAGTGCAATTTCCTAAGAGGGAATTTGACCAGGATGCTAGGCACCAATTCTGGAATTTTCCCTGAGTGTTTAACATCCACAGCAGGAGGGACCTGGACTAGATATCTCCCTGGCTTTCAGAGATTTTTAAGGCCAAATGGGCCCCCTGTGCTCACCTAATTCTTGATTTGAGTTAATTCTGAGATCTCTTTCTGTCTCCAGGGGATGAAGAAGATGCCTATCGACAAGGCTGAGTGGGAAGGGTATTTTGATGAGAGTGGCCACCTGGTGAAATCTCGGGATTTTATTTCATCCAACATCCTGGACAGGGTGAGCGGGGTCTGCTCTCAAATGTGACAGTCAACAAGGAGGGCTATGCAGGGTGGGCATTGTGTGCCCCAGACATGAGGCAGGGTCTCCTGCTGCAGCAAAGAAGCACTCAGGCTGGGCACAAAGGTGGCGTCAAGGCTCCTGTATCCTCCCACAATCCGGAGGCCATACTGGTGCCAGGCTGGACCCTTTCACCAGTGTAAGCGAGAGCAGTCTGCTGTCAATGCAATGCCCCTTCCACATATCTTTTCCCCAGGCCACAGCCTCTGCAGCTGGTACAGGTAAGGATGATATAGAAGCAGCTACACTGGCTCTGTGCCAGCCACACTTCTCCCTAGGCAAGGAGCATCCTCCTTCACAAGGAAGGATCTGGTATTATTTCAGCAACACCAAACTCCATACAGGGATTAAGAGATTAAGGCTCATTTCAGGACAACTAATCCATCTGAAGGGTTGGTGACATCCGTTGGCCATCAGACCTTAGAGGTACCACATGCTGAGGTTGCTATGACAATTTGGAATCCAAGCATTTTTTAGAAGAAATGTTGTTGATCGTTTCAACTTTGTGCATCACTGGACAAAAAAATCACTGTGAAAAATATTAATTTTTCACTGGTTTCCCAGTAAAACACAGGAATTCCTGGCCGACTCCAATATAGCCATTATGCTTATTGGGTGTTTGCATTTTGGAGTTTGTTTACAAATGACTCACTTTTCCCAGTGAGAGAACAGATTTTATCACAAAATAACCTGTTTTTAACAAACCAGTAAAAATAGCTTTTAATTTTCATCAAAGCAGGCATGGAAACCTGAGCTGACTCTGGACAACCTGGCACCTTTTCAGAGAACTGTGACAATGTCCCAGTTCCCCTTCAGCTTTGCCAGTAATGAGAAATCTTAGTGCTCAGCCCTAAATGCAGGTAGTTAGATCTGGTGCTGGCTCCTGCAGACACTATCTTCCCTTGCACAACTCCACTGACCTCAGTTAACTTGCACAAAATCTGATGTCTGCATATTTTGCATTTTGTTTTCCTTGTGCCTGTACTGCAAGATTTCACTTTGCGACTCAAAAATCACCATTGCAGTGCTCTGAGCTTCTGGCTATGCTGTGCCCAGAGAAGGGTTATGGCTAGGTCTGTCAATTAATCACAGTTAACTCATGCAATTAACTCAAAAAATTAATTGTGATTAAAAAAATTAATCGCTAATAATCGCATTGTTAAATTTCAATTGGTGTTCTATTTTTTTATTAAATATTTTTGCAATGGTTTTTCTACATTTTCAAATATACTGACTTATATTACAACACAGAATACAAAGTGTACACTGCTTACTTGATATTATTATTTTTATTACAAATAATTGCACTGTAAAAATGATAAAAAATAGTATTTTTAAATTCACCTCTTTCAAGTACTGCAGTGCGATCTCTTTATCGTGAAAGTGCAACTTAGAAATGTAGATTTTTTTATTACATAACTGCATTCAAAAACAAAACAATGTAAAACTTCAGAGCTGAGTCCTACTCAGTCCTACTTCTTTTTCAGCCAGTCACTAAGACAAACAAGTTTGTTTACATTTACGGGAGATAATGCTGCCTCTTCTATTTACAATGTACTGAATGGAAAAGAGTTTCACATGCACTTTGCAGCCATGTTGCAAGGTTTTATGCAGCAGATGCTAATATTCATATCGCCCTTCTATTTCATCCACAATTCCAGAGGCATGATTCATGCTAAAGATGCTGTTAAAAATAAGCATTAATTAAAGTTTGTGACTAATCCTTGGAATTTAATGTATGTTTCTGTTGGTTACTGCATTCTTGCATATATTTTCATGTTATGTATTCAGTAATGACCAGATTGTGTTTTAAACATTTATAGCAATTGACAACTGAACAAAAATGTAGATTTCTAAAATTAGTACAGCCTCAACCAATTAAGAATCTGAAGTGCCATCCAAAAATTCGAGAGATAGTGTGGTGCATGCTTTCAGAAGAGTAAAAAGATCAACACTCATCAAGGGCTGCTCCAGGCCCAGCACAGCAAGCATGTGCTTGTGGCCAAAGGAAAGACAGCAGTCCGGTCTTTGCACAATTTCGGCGGTGCTCAGTCCTCTCGAGGAAGACCTGCTGCTGATTCCACGAAGAAGAAACGTGCAGTGTGACTGCCACTGAAGTCTGCCGATTGTGGCTTTTAATATTTTTTTTCCGCAGTGTTGGGAGGAATAACGCTGGAGCTGGCCCTGCCAATGCAAAACAGAACCCAAACACCAAAAATGAAATAACCTCGCATCTGACTCAGATGATGAAAATGAACATGTGTCGTCCATTCTGCTGGATCATTATCAAGCAGAACCTGTCATCAGCTGCAAGCATGTGCTCGGAAGGAAGGACATTGAATCTTTAGGTCATCTGGCACGTAAATATCTTGCACACCGTTACAACAGTCATGTAAGTCTATTCTTACTTTCCAGAATGAAAAAAAAATGGGCAGCGTTATCTCCTCAAATTGTAGCCAAACTTGTTTGTCTGTGCGATTGGCTGAATAGGACTGATGGACCTTGTAGGCTCTAATGTTTCATTGTTTAATTTTGAATTAGTTATTTGTACATAATCTACATTTTTTACGTTAATTTCATATAAAGATTGCACTTACTGTACTTGTATTAAGTGAACTGAAAAATTACTATTATTTTGTTTTACAGTGCAATATTGTAAATAAAAATAAAGTGAGCACTGTACACTTTGTATTCTGTGTTGTAATTGAAATCATATATTTGAAAATGTAGAAACATCCAAATATTTAAATAAATGGCATTCTATTATTGTTTACAGTGCGAATTAAACAGCGGAAATATTTTATAATTGTGTAATCATGCGATTATCACAATATTTTTCAGTCGCTTGACAGCCCTATTATGGTTAGAGCCAATTGGAAATGCCAATTATTTGTCATGGGAATTTTAAAAGATTTTTTTTGAAATTTCCTGTAAAATGTTTATTTTTCATGAAAAAAATGAGAGTAAAACCAAAAATTTTGAGTTTTACACTACCATTTTCAGTAAGAACAATCAAAAACTTACCAGGATTTGCTTGTATACAGAGTTGTTAAGTTATTCCCTCCCCCCTCAAAATATTTTTTTTAAATTAAAAAAATCAGGCCAAAATCAAATTCAATTTTTTTGCTAAAACTCTGGTTTCATCAAAAAGATGTTTTCCATCCAAAAAATGTTTTGACCTAAAAATGATGACCATCTCACTTTATGGCCAAACACCAAGACATGAGGACTAAGGAAATATTCAGAGGTTTGAGACTGCAGAACTTCCCCTGGGAAGTGGGTGCCCAACTGCCCTTTGTGCCAATAAAATCCCCCTGTATTTATTTTGCCATTCCTTTCAGGGTCTGGATCCAGCAGTGAGATCAGAGGCATGGAAGTTTCTCACTGGCTACTACTCCTGGAGGAGTTCGCATGATGAGAGGCTGACTGTTGACAGTATGAGGAGGTATGGATCTATCTGTTTGTAGTGTCCTTCTATATCGGGCTCCAGAAGGTATACAGGTGAAGCCAGTGGTTTCACAGGCAGCCCTGAAGATTTGATGATGATGCAGATTATGGTAGAATCTGTGAACCCCGGGCAAGGATCAAGGCCCCATTGTGCTGAGAGCTCTGCAGACAGAAAGCAAAGAAGGGAGCTCACAGTCCACTTGTCAGAGAGGGCACCACAGGGAGATGAGACAGACACTCCAGGGTGAATGGGTTGGGAGAAAGAGATATCACAATTGAGCAGAAACCCATCTGTCCCAGCTTGCCACTTGCCAACCCAGTGCATTCTGATGAAGGCTAAGCATCACGATGGGTTCTTCACAGGGATTTAACAGGGTAAGGAGGTGGCTTTGCAGATACTGATGGGCCACGTGTATGTCAGCTTTGAATGCGGTAGAACAGATTTAATTAAAACAGGTTCTTAATCTGGTGAAAAAAGTCAAGACCCTCATTGTCCACAGGTACCAGCCCCAAGGGTGTGATCCCACAGCATCTGTGCTGAGCTTCTCTTTTGGTTTCTTCCTTTCCAGCCTCAGGCCTGCACCAGCTTACACTCTGTTTCCCATGGGTCTCCTATGGTCCTTGAAAAACAGACCAGCTGTAGTACTGAGCATTCCAACTATGTCCCTGAGTCACCTGCTATGCTATGGCCTGGCACAGCCCTAGTGCCAGCTTTGCACTGGCTCAGGAGGGAAAGTTCTGAGATCCCTTTCTGTCTCTTTGAAGCTGAGTGGTATGGAATGGCCTTAGCATAAATGAGATGTATGTTCTAGCTGTTTTAATAACAGGCTCAGTGGCTCCATTGCAGTTGCATGGTAGATTTTGCACCTTTCCATGCACTCAGAACCATTACTTTGTAGAGGTCGCACATGGATTGGGTAGAAACAGGTGCAGCAGCTGTGCCTCAGTGGGAATGTGAACACATCTGAGGTCAAGCCTTAGGGGTCAGATCCTGCAGCAGTCTGTCCCTGAAATCCTACTGACATCACAAGTTGCTCCCCAGATGACCTCCAGCTGTCAACTTCTATGCATCTCAGTTTGTTTCCAGAATCCTCTGGTCATTAGCACTTGCCTTTAAAGAGACCAGAGGGAAAAGCCTAAATGTGCAAGCAGAGCATAGGGCTAAAATGTTGATATTGCTCCATGGAACTGCAGGTGAGCTCTGCCAAGGGAAATGAGGGTGGGGAGGGAGTTATTACTATGGCAGAAGAATAACAATAAATGAGTGGAAGAGACACCTAGATTTCCTCACCGTGACTGGGTCAGCAATAGCAGGGAGCAAACCCAGGACCTCTGCTGCATGTGTGACCAGCCACGAGTGGGGTGGACAGAGTGCCACTCTGAAAGGGTGGGGACAGTTACCACTGAAGATGGCTCCCCAGCAGGAGGTGTGATTAGAAGAAGGTGGAGAGGGGCTAGTGGCTTGTCTTCCTATGGTGACCCAGCTTTGGGTCTAACTCCACTGCATGCTGCAGTTACCTTTAGAATTTCTATTTTGAAACATTTTCTGGAGCCTTCCCTTTTCCCTGCCAAACTGTAACTGCTACATGGAGAACCCTGGCCTTCCGCCCAGGTTGCTAGGGTGCAGGGCCGGCTTTAGGCCAATTCAACCGATTCCTCTGAATCAGGCCCCGCGCCTAAGACGGTCCTGCAACTGTCCACTCTGCCCCCAGCCCCAGCTCACTTCCCTCTCCTCCCCTGAACGCTCTGCCCCTTTCTCCAACCCCTCCCCTGCTTCCTGCGAATCAGATATTTGCAGGAAGCCTGAAAACAAGCAGGGGCAGGTAAGCTGGGGCGGGGGGGGAGGTGAGGAGGGTTCCAGGGAGGCACGGCACAGCCCAGTCCGGCCCTGGCCGAACGCCCCCAGCCCCAGCCTGGTCCTGGCCCCAGCCCTGTCCCTGGGCTAGTGGCTCCGGCCCAGACCCGGCCCCGGCCCTGGCCAAGCGGCTCCAGGCAGCGCGGTAAGGGGGCAGGGAGGGGGTGTTGGAAGAGGGCAGGAGAGTTTGGGAGGTTGTGGTGGGGGTGGATAGGGATGGGACGGTCAGAGGGCAGGGAACAGGGGGATTGAATGGGGGCAAGGGCCCTGGCGGGGCAATCAGGAAGGAGCAGGGGTTGGATGGGGTGGCGGGGGGCAGTCAGGGGTAGGGATTCCAGGGGCGGTCAGGGGACAAGGAAAAGGGGTGGTTGGATGGAGCAGGGGTCCCAGGGGGCCATCAGGAATGAAAGGAGGGGTTGGATGGGGTGGCAGGGGGCAGTCAGGGGACAGGGAAGGGGGGTGGATGGGGCAGAGGTCCCTGGGGGGAGGGCATCAAGAACTTTAGGTGGGATTAACATGCATCCGCATATATTACACAATGTATGTAATATATAATTTTGTTATTATTTATATAGTTATGGAAAGTAAATAATACATGGAAGAAATGAAAGGGGGTTTTTTACATGTATTTTTTTTTTTAGTCATTCCTGCCAGGGCCCTGCCGAAAATGTTCGAATTGGGCCCCTCAATTCCTAAAGCCAGCCCTGCATGCCAGAGCACCTAAGAACTTCACAGTGACGGCTGGGAGAGAGTCCAGCAGCCACTTTGTTATCAGTGTAATAGTAAATATTAATATAGTGCTATCACCTCTTTGTACTGGGTGCTGTACAAATGTAGAAGAGAGACAATTCCTGACCTGCTGTCTATAATCTAAAAGACTGACTTTCAGAACACTATTCTGCTAGATACCAACTGAGCATAAGGCCCCAGATCTTCCTGCTCCTAAAGCACAGCCTTTTAGCTCTTGAGCTAATGGAGAATCTCTATCAGTTGTTAGCAGTATAGGACTTATGATGTGTAAACTATGCATTCTGTCCTCCTCTTGTGGTGGTTGGGCCAGCTGGAGATTGATGAGCCTGCCACAGCAGTGTCTAGAAGAGACAGCTCTTTTAGCTCAGGATGTAGGGCTCATATATTAAGATCCAGAGGTGCCGCATTCAATCTCCACTGCCAATGACCCACAAAAGGCTGTCAGCACTACCAATATGAAGTTGGACAGGTTTGCAGAGGGTAGCAGTGTGCATGCACATGCCAGTTTGTTGCAATATTAGCTAGACAACTAAAATTAAAATCTTGGTAAAATTGCTCATTTTTTGCAGTCTCTAAATAAAACAGGTCAACTCCCTCTTTCCTACCCCCCTGATTTCCTTCATTTACTGTGAATCTTCATTCACCAGGTTCTGATGGTGCAAAATTCTTACCAATTCCTTATGACATTATGTTCCATTCTTGCAGCATGTTCTCAATAGCTACCTACCACATTTTTTCAGGAAAAGTTACCAGGCCTTGTGCAACATGTGTGACAAGATCCAACCGTTACTGGAGACAGAGCACAGGGACTTCATGCAGGTCCGCAGCTTCATCAGTAAGTTGTCAAAGGGGTTGAATTGGGTGTTTCCAGGGGTAGAGGAGCAGGGGGGCAGCAGATAGCTGAGTCAATGTGATTTGCCAGTTTGCTAGCCCCTTGTCACATGGATCTTCCTAAGCTCAAGTGATCACCCTTCACTGGAGATTCTGACTCAGATGGCTCCAATATGTGATCTGTTTGCCTTTCAGAAGTCTAAGGACACCTGTAGTTTGATTTCATTCTTCTACCTGAGCACAAGCCTTACTCAGGAGAGATCAGCTTAGCTTGGTGCATGATCATTTTCCATCTCATCTGTTTAGCAGTATTGGACGTAACTTTATCTGGAGGCAAACCTACAGGTGCAGTCAGGAATATTATTGTTATGATTCACTAGGTATCACTGTTCTTTCTGTGTCATTAATGATTTGGACTACCGCCCTAACACTGTTCGAGGGGGCACTGTACTGCCAGAAGCACTGCCTTTCAAATGAGATGTAAAACCAAGGTCCTAATCACTGATAGTCATTAACAGTCCCATGATGCTATTCGGAAGAGCAGAAGTGTTAACCCTGGTGTCCTGGCCAAATTCCAACTCAAGTAATTACATCGCTGCTTACCTAAACTCCCCCCCTGCAGTTCCACTTTCTGACATTCTTCTAGTCCTGAACCGCAGTATTTGATTGCTTGAGCTAATGAATTCCACATGTTTGCCTGGAGCCATCAGCATTTCAGAGATGGGTCAAGTGACCCAGGGAGAGAAAGTTATATAAAGAAAGATACTAGATAGAACTGTAGTAAGAGAGAAACTAGGAATCTGGAAATCCCCTCGGGGTCAATTGCTTGTGGATGAAAGGAACTACAAAAGTGATTAGCATTATTATATTCAGATTCCCATTTAGTCTTCTCTCAGGTGTACAACAAAGGGAATATTAAACGATACTGCAAACCTAATGTTACACTGATTTGTAAGCTGCATAAATCAACCAGCTGAAACAGGAAGGAGCCTTAGCACCGAGGTAAGACTGGGTGGATACTTTAGGAGCAATTGATTCTCCATCCTGGTGGAGAGCCTTAGAAAAATCATAGAGTCATAGAAATGCACCGGAAGGAACAAAGAGAGGTCATCTAGTGAAGCCCCCTGCATTGAGGTAGGACCAAGTAAACCTAGACCATCCCCAGATTTTTGTCCAACATGTTCTTAAAAAACTCCAATGACAGGGATTCCACAACCTCCCTTAGAAGCCTGTTCCAGAGCTTAACTCCCCTTACAGGTAGAAAGGTTTTCCTAATATCTAACCTAAATCTTCCTTGCTGCAGATTAAGCCCATTGCTTCTTGTCATGGAGAACAATTGATCCCCATCCTCTTTACAACAACCCTTAACATCTTTGCACACTGTTATTAGGTCCTCCTCAGCCTTCTTTTCTCAAGACCAAACATGACCAGGGTTTTTTTAACCTTTCTTTAGAGGTCAGGTTTTCAAAACCTTTTATCATTTTTGTTGCTCTCCTGTGGACTCTTGCCAGTTTATTCACATCTTTCCTAAAGTTTGGTGAGCTGAGTCTTCACCAGTGCTGAGCAGATCAGGACAGTTACCTCCCATGTCTTATATACAACACTCCTGTTAATACACTCCAGAATGAAATGAGCCTTTTTCACAAGTGCATCACACTATTGACTCACATTCAATTTGTGATCCACTGTAACCCCCAGACCCTTTTCAGCAGTACTACAACCTAGACAATTATTCCCCTTGTATAGTTCTGCATTTGATTTTTCTTCCTAAGTGAACTAGTTTGCACTTGTCTTTATTGAATTTCACCTTGTTTATTTCAGACCAATAATCTAATTTGTCAGGGTAGTTTTGAATTCTAATCCTTACTCCATGGTACTTGCAACCTCTCCCAGCTTTACGTTATCTGCAGATTTTATAAACATACTTTCTGTGACAGGTTGGGTCATGGAAACCCCCTTGGGACTGCCACCTGATGTGCTGGGACTACCTCTGAGCCTGTTTTCCCTGCCAGCTTGGGACTTCAGTACCCTATCTTGTTGAGCCAGACATGCTAGCCTGCTGCAAACACAGAGCCAGGTCTGAACCCCACCTCTCCCAAAAGCTGCAGGCTTAACTGAAAACAGTTTAAGAAGTGCTCCTGTCTCTAGCAACCAGATACCCAGTTCCCAATGGGATCTAAGCCCCAAATAAATCCATTTTACTCTGTATAAAGCTTATACGGGGTAAACTCATAAATTGTCCACCCTCAATAACACTGATACAGAGGTATGCACAGCTGTTTGCTCCCTCAGGTATTAATACTTGCTCTGGGTTAATTAATAAGCAAAAAGTGATTTTATTAAATATAAAAAGTAGGATTTAAGTGGTTCCAAGTAATAATAGACAGAACAAAAGTAAGTTATCAAGCAAAATAAAACCAAAACACACAACTCTAAGCCTAATACAGTAAGAAACTAAATGCAGGTAAATCTCACCCTCAGAGATGTTCCAATAAGCTTCTTTGACAGATTAGACTCCTTCCTAGTCTGGGTCCAGCAAATCACACACCCCTGTAGTCACTGTCCTTCGTTCTAGTTTCTTTCAGGCATCTCTTTGGGGTGGAGAGGCTACCTTTTGAGACAGCTGACGACAAAATGGAGGGGTTTCGAGGGCCTTATATAGTCGCTCTCTTGTGCAACATCACAGCCACAAGATGGGGTGTCTAGACACCTGGGCAAGTCACATGTCTATGAATGATTCAGCTTTCTGCAAGCCAATGCCATTGTTTACATGTTAATTTGAATGTTCCCAGGAAAGCTCAGCTGTGGATTAGTGTCTCCCAAAGTCCATTGTTAGTTAAGTACTCCCAATTACTTGAATAACTCCTTCACACTATGTTGACCAAATCTGCCTTATGTGCTTCCTATAGCAAACACTTTTAAATACAAGCATAGAGCCAACGCTCATAACTTCAGATATAAAAATGATACATGCATACAAATAGGATGAATATATTCAGTAGATCATAACCTTTGCAAAGATATGTTACATGACATATCTAGCATGAAACATATTTCAGTTATGTCGTATTTACACTCATAAGCATATTTCTATAAAGTATTATGGGGTGCAACGTCACACTCTCCACTCCATAATCCAAGTCATTAATGAACATATTGAATAGTATCAAACCAAGGACTGTTGGAATCCACTAGATAGGCTCTCCCAGTTCAACAGCAAAACTGATAACTGTCATGCATTCAGCAGAATGTGTTTTTATTACCTTGACTCCAACTGAGTGTAAAAGAAATCACATTTTGCCTCTATGTGAACAGATATGAACTTAAATAGTGGATACCAACAATTGTCTCTTCCAAGTTCAGTTGTGGTTCCAGTGCAACTCCCTGTTCAGCTTGGCTTAGAAAAAGTTGTTTTCCAACATTCCAAGGTCCTACTTTGCCACTCCCCCGGGCCACTTGCACCCAATCAGAAAGACCCACAGCCAGTAATTCTGGATGCAGAACACTGATGTAAAGTAACATACATTATCTGCCATTTGGTGATTTATTAGCAGCTGTAGAAATGTAAATTAGCAGCAGGTGGTGCTGCCACATCCAGGTACTTGACCAGTGTATTCTTTCCTCAGCAGTACTTTTTGAAATCTGGATTTCACCTAGCAAAGAGTTTGCCTGTTTGAGCGGAATTTCTCTTCTCTTTATTTCTTGTTGACTGTTCTTGTTACTAAGGGGTTATAAGACCACAGAGGTACATGCAGTACCGCAGCCTACTGAAATCCAACATTCATATCCAAGATATAGCACTGCCAGCACGCTGGGACTGAGTGTGGACCTAGAATACCCTACCACCTATCAGCAGCTTTGAGATTCTTAGCTCAGAGCCCTTTCATACAGCTCACCTCACCACAGCTGTTTTACCACAACATCCATTCTATCGTAGGCATTTCTAATACACCCATCCCTGGAGTCTCTGCTCAGGCCAGTCACATACAGTAAGAGCATTGCAGGGGCCAGATTCTGCACTTTATTAATTTTTCACTCAGTGCCGTATGGAGGGGGAGCTGGTTATGGCTCCCTTATTCTCTTACCAATCCTGGTGCAGGATAAAGCACTTCAGGCTAGCATCAGTCTTTCAAGGACTGTTGGCCAGCTGATGATAGCCAGAGTATAATGTGATCTGGACCCATCCCCTCCCCTTCCCTCCCTGAGCATGCCCCTGTCTGCCTTTGATATGCCCTCTGAACCAGAGCCAGAAGGAGAGGGTGAAGCAGAAGCCAGTTGTGCCAGCTGTATGCCCACTGAAGACTCCCTCTGGCCAGGGAAATCCTCAGCAGTGGAGATTGGGCCAGTTCCCACACCCAGATCAGTGCAAAGGCAAGAGAGCCAGGCAAAGAACCTGTCTCAGTATGTCCAGTCATAATATCACATGCATTTCCTTGGATAGTTCTGCAGCTAGCAAACAAGTAAGAAATAAGGAGTCTGTAAGCTCCCCTTCACCTCAGGAAGGCTGCATGATCTGAGCCAGCGATGCTGGGCACCCTGCCCCCATAAGAGAAACATGTCTGTTTCTCCCGCAACAGACTCTGACCTGCAGAGACTGTACCTCCGAGATGCACAAGGCTATGCCATAGTGGACAAGAAACAGCTGGAGAAGATCCTTCTGCTAAGTTACGTATGCAACACGGATGCTGGTGAGTGCTGGGGCAGCGGCATACCTGGGCATCGGCAAAGGATCCTTATCATGTCTCTGAGGCTTACAGTGACCATATGTCCTGTTTTGGCTGGGATAGTCCCTTTTTTAAGCCCTGTCCAAGCTATCCCAACTTTTTTTCCAAAAGGTGGGCATTTGTCCTGTTTGCTCTTGCTGACTTGATCAGTTGGCAAGAGCAAAATGGTCAAATGCCCTCTTTTGTCACAAAAGTGAGGTGCGAAGCTGAGGGGGCAAGCGGAGATATCAGTCCCCTGCAGGGGAGAGGCAGGGCTGGGGGGAGGAATCAGGTTCCAGAATGCCAGCATATGTGGCCCCCCCGTAGGGTTCCAGCAACAGGCAACAGCCTCCTGCGGGAACTGTGCTCCCCCCCCGTCAGAGTTCCAGGGATGGACAACAGCCTGGTATGGGGGGAAGAGGGGCAGAGTTCCAGCAACTGGCATTAGCATGCGGGGGGGCCTCTGGTGAGCCTCTGGGGGTGTCCCTGCCCCACCAGTGACCAACTAAGCTCCCACAATCTGCACTGAAAACACTTTTTCTTGTTCTATGCAAGGGCAAATCTCCCAGGGTGTTAGGGAACTGTGCATTGTGCACTCATGCAGACTATCTCACAAAGAGGCCAAGGCTCACGTGGGTCACTGGAACTGAATTCCCCTGTCCCCACTAATGGTGACCCCTCCCAGTCAGATTTGCGACCCAGGGGTGGAATAGGGGAGGGGCTAGTAATGGCACTGCCTAAGCTATGGATAAACAAAGGACTTTGATCTCCTCTGCTGCCCATGTGACTCTTCCACAGGGCAGTGTGCCCCTGGGTTAGATGCCTGTGTTTCATTCCCCTCTGATCTGTTCATTTCAGGAATTTTTTGCCCCTCCCTCACTTAAGAAGGTGGAGACTTTCATTGTCTTGGTGAGCTCCACCCACAAATCACTGTTATTGAGTGGGAGGAGCGCTTCCATGAGCATGTTAACCTAATTCCCAGGGACATGTTGTTTCATAGTATGTTTTTGAACTGCTGCAGTAATTTGTTTGCACATATGTCTATCTGTACTCGTGGGTGTGTGTCCGTGTGTTCTCTCTCCTGGCAGAATACCAGCAGGGGTTCCATGAGATGCTCCTGCTATTCCAGTTGCTGGTGGAGAAGGAACATGAGGTCTACTGGCTGTTTCAATTCTTCCTCCAGAAAACAGTAGGTCAGAGGGTTTGTAGGGCCCTGGCTTTGTGCCCTCACTGAGCCATCCAGTTGACCAGCCTGCAGCAACTCTTCCTGGAGGCAATCGGCCTGACCTGACCATCCACACCCAGCTATGGCAGAAACCTCAGAGAGAAGAGGGCCAGTCTACCCCCTTCTGGTTTGCAAGCCCACCCACACATCCCCAGTGATAAGTCACCCAACTCAACTTTCCCTCCCAGCCACCCTGCGCCACCCCTTGTATGACAAATGCCGTGACTTGACCCATGTCCCACCTACCAAGCCACGCTGATCCAGCCCTGCAGGAGATGTCCAGGCTGCTGGTGGAAGCTGGATAGTTGGGGAGGTGGTTGCAACATCAGAAGACCTTGAACAGCAGTTTGGCAAAACATCCCTGTCAGTCAGAATGAGGAGTGGGAGGGAATCAACTGTTACTAACCCAATAGGCCAAACTTACCAAAACTGAAGCCAAGAGGCTCCTGGGTTTTGTAGTTTGGCACCTTGTTGGATAAGGCCACCCCAGGAAAGCTGCAAAGAAATATCCAGTAAGACACTGTCCTCACCATGACTTCCCACCATGCTTCTCAGGGCATTGCACCTCTCCAAGTTGGCAAGCCACAGGCGGCGTCCCTGGCTGTCTCAGAAAGACAGAGCACCTTGGACACCACGCAAGCCAGGTGTCTATAAGCACCACGCAAGCAGAGGTTATATATAATGTATGTTTAACTCTAGACGTATTAGTGCATGCTAACAGAAACAGAGAAACATAAGCAACAGTGTGGATGGAGTTTGTGTCTAATGACTGGTCTGCCAGAGGATAACAGCCTACTGCTGCTACCAGCTACTCAGAGTGTACCTTTTGTTTAAGCAATAGCGATCTATACTACATTTCAGAAGGTCCCAGATTGAAACCCAGTTAGTGACTCATGCAGGAGCTTGTTTCACATAGATCTTGGTAATGTAAACCCTGGCCAGATCCATTCCTGGGGAAAGGCCAATGGAATTATGGGAAGGATGAATTTGGCTTCATGGATTTAACAGGAGGTTGTAGCCAAGCTGGGCCATCTGCTCTCTTCCTGTCCTCCAAGTCTTCCTGCATTGTCTCTTCCAGGAGCACAGTTGTGTCGTGAACATTGGGGTCGGGAAAAATCTGATAATGCTGAAAGCTGTGATTGCATTTATGGATCCCATCTTTGCAAAGCACTTGGGTAAGTCCTGCTACTCTCCTTCTCCACCCAGAGAATCACAAAGCAAATGTTACTGGAGCTCAGGTGGTGTAATTTCCAGGTGTTGGAAGCAAAACAAAGGAACCATTTGCACAGGTTTGGCTAGTTCTGCCACATCTCATGTGAATGGAGTCTGAGGCCCTGAGCAGAGGTCCCACATCCTGGATTTCCTGGCACTGAAGCAGGATGGTGAATCTCAACCCTCCCCATCCACTTTTCCTAACTTTCTCTACCACAATCTTGTGAATTCACATGGATGGATAGGGGGAGTGATCCTCTGGCATTTCATAGAATCGCTAAGCTGTGGGGATGGAAGGGACCATGCAAAGTCATCAAGTCCAGCCCCTGTGCTGTGGTAGGACCAAGTAAACCAAGACCATCCCTGACAGGAATTTCTCTTTTAAGGCTCCTTTTCTGCACTGAGCTGACCTTTCCTTAGACTAGAGAGGCCAGACCTGGCTTCCTTAGGGATCTACTGTTGGAAAATCAAAGCTCTTCCTTTCCCACCAGGTCCTACATTGTACCTCCATGCCACTTCCAGGGACATTACATGAGTTTAACTAGGAGGCTTGAGAATGACTGGGGTTGCCAACATATCCCAGTTTCCATGGGACAGCTCCAATATTGACTCACATTCTAGACATTATGCGGATGGGTCGTCAGAGTCTCAGCGTCTTTTGGAGCCTGTGTAACATCCTCTTGTTATGACATAGCATGGAGTTGCCATGACGATGCCTTGATGTTGCACAGCAATATAACAGCATTCCATTCTGTGACAATGTCACTACAAGCTGACACTGCATTGCCTGATGACAAAGAGAGCTGGCAATATGGCAATGCAATGTCAAGGCGTTGCAACAGGATGTTTGCTCTGGAGAACCAACTTTTAAAGGTGGCAACCCAACATGTACTGCAGCAAACAAAGCAACTGAGAAAAGTGCCCTAGTGTGAGACTCTCTGACTTATACCTGCACAAGCTGGATGGTAAAGTGTGTCTCAGTCCCTGACCTGAGTTTGCTTTTCTCATCCTCCAGAAGGGAAGAGCAGAGTTGTGCAGTCACTGTTCCCCTGGTTTTGCCTCTTCTTTCAACAAGTCTTCAAATCCTTTGATGATGTCTGGAGACTGTGGGAGGTGAGAGCTTTCTGACATTCTCTGACTTTCCTGGTGCCTGGAGGCATGATGGTTATCTGGCATTTGTGACTTTCCTTTCCCCCTACAAAGGGCAAAGATTCTCAGCCAGAGAGGCTGCCTGAGTGACTTGCCAGAGTGGATGTAACTCCAGGGCAATGAACTAATCACCCCTTGCAGCACTTCTGTGATTGAGGACTGATGACATGGCCCACTCCAGAGTGGGACTGGAAACTAAGGCTGGTCACAAATGTTCCCTCTAAATTGTTTTTTGATGTGTTTTGTTTGTTTGTTCTTGTTTGTTTGTTTGTTTGTTTGACAGAAAAAAAATCTTCATGAGAAGTGGCTGCTTTCCTTGGGAAATTTTGATTATTTTTGTTTGTTTGTTATTCTTGAAAAAACAATCTCCTGAAAGCTGAAATATTTCATAGATTCCAAGGCCAGAATGGACCACTGCAATAATCCAGTCTGACCTCCAGCCAGAGAACTTCCCCAAAATAATTCCTAGAGCAGTTTGATTTGGTACTGTCTTAGTTTCTCATGGGAATTGTAGTTCTATTGCCTCTTGTATCCATTCTTCTCTAGGACCTCTATGAGTCTACATCTCTCATAATGCTCCATATCCAGGGATTCCTATTATCACTACTTTTCCTCTTCGAGAGGGGAGATTGTGATGCTTCATGGGAGATGAAGTCTGCCTAGGAAGCCTGGCCTATAGAAAACTGTGGACTTTGACTTTGGAGACCTGAGTTCTGTTTTAGGCTTTTTCACTAGCCTGCTGGGTGACCTTGGGCAAGTCACAGCCCCGCCCTGTGCCTCAGTTTCCCCATCTTTAAATGAGGGTAAGGATATTGCCCTCGTTTGTAAAGCACTTTGAGACATGCTGGTGAAAAGCACTTAGACAAGGTCTAGGAATGATGATGGTGATTTTTGAGACTGGGAGAATGAGGTAGCTCAATTACAGCTTCTATGAGGCATCGGCAGCAGCATTTCCAAATTGAAATATTTTGGGTTTCGGTTAAAAAGTTTTGGTTTTTGCCAAAATTTTCTGTAAAATGAAACACCATTTCCTGACCAGTTGTGCTGAAAACTCCAGGTGATGGAATGCTCGAGGGCTGAGCTGTGCAAACTTCTCATAACCTGACACATGGGCTGAGAAATGTGTGATCCTTCGGGTGAGCTTATGCTGGGCTTTGATGGGACCTGAGCTAACTTATTTTCATAGCTCCAGGAGGAGCCATTGTGGTAATCTAGTCTGACCTCCTGAATCACACTGGCAGGAAAACCTTGCCCAGTGAGTCCAGCGTCAGTACGGAATGATCCTAGTCTTCTTTTGCTCCCACAGCTGGAAGAGGCAGTTTCTTCTGGTATCTTCCAGCTGGACTGGGAGATGGGAATAATGGAAACATCACTAAACAGCATAGCATCTTTGGAGGTCCCTGGCTCAATTTCACAGGCCAGAGAGGTAGAGCCCTGCAAGGGTACAAAAATGTGGATCTGCATCCACCAGGATCAACCCGCAATCAGATCCAAAATCCACTAGCCAACTTTTACCTGTATCTGCATCCACACCCACAGCAGCAAGCTGTCTCACAAGGGCTAGCGATGGGAGGGAGGGGCACAGACTGTGGTGGGGCCAGGATTTTGCAGGGGAGAGGGAGCATGCTGATAGTGACTGGGGATAAGGGGTAGTATGGGGGTGGGGTCTTGAGGAGAAGGGTAGGGTTACCAGGCATCTGGTTTTCAACTGGAACGCTCGCTCAAAAAGGGACCCTGGTGGCTCTGTCAGCACTGCTGACCAGGCCACTAAAAGTCCGGTCAGCGGCACAGAGAGGCTAAGGCAGGCCCCCTGCCTGCCCGGTGCCGCGCTGCTCTCAGAAGTGATTGGCATGTCCCTGTGGCCCCTAGGTGTAGGTGTAATCAGGGAAGCTCTGTGTGCTGCCCTAGGGAACTGTGGCCAATGGGAGCTGGGGGGCGGGGGCGGTGCCTGCGAGTGTGAACAGTGCACACCATGCAGAGCCGCCTGGCCACCCCTGCATCTAAGAGCCAGACATGCATGCTGCTTCTGGGAGCAGCAAGGAGCCAGGGCAGGCAGGGAGCCTGGCTTAGCCCTGCTGCGCCACTGACCAGGAGCTGCCTCAGGTAAGCGCCGCCTGGCTGGAGCCTGCACCCCAAACCCCCTACCCCAGGTTGGAACCCCCTCCTGCACCCTAACTCCTTCCCAGACCCAGTGCCCCCACCCGCACCCCATTCCCAGGTCAGAACACACTCTTGCACCCAAATACCCTCCCAGTAGCCCACACCCCAACCCCCTGACCCAGCCATGAGCCCCCCCTCCTGCACCCAAACTCCCCCCCAAACATCCTAACCCCCTGCCCCAGCCCTGATCCTCCTCTTGGAGCCTGCACCCCACACCCTCTCCCACACCCCAACCCCCTCCTCAGCCTGGAGTCCCCTCCCATACCCTGAACCCCTCTTTTATGGCCCCACCCTAGAGCTCGCACCCCCAGCTGGAGCCCTCACTCTGTCCTGCATCCCTGCCCCAGTCCAGTGAAAGTGAGTGAGGGTGGAGGAGAGCGAGTGATGGAGGGAAGGGGGCTGGGCCCTCAGAGAAGGGGCAGGGCAGGGGTGGGGCCTTGGGGAAGGGACAGGGAAGGGGGCATGGCAAGGAAGTTCATTTCTGTGAAATCAGAAAGTTGGCAACCCTAGAAGGGCGGCGCAGAGGGGGTGGCTGTGGGGAAGGGGCGGTGCATCATGTGCTGCTCCCCAGGGGCTTGTGAGAGATGGCACACCGCAGCAACAGTGTTGCATCACAGAGGGGTGGAGGAGTGGGGTGCTGGAGCTGCCAGGCTGGGCTATGATGGGGATGCTGGCGCTACCTGAGGGGCCCAAGCTGCTGGTCAGGAAGTGTCACAGCAAGTGGGTGCTAGACAATCCTGATTCCAACCTGCTGCTCAGCCCCAGGCATTGGCTGCTGCCACCAGCCCAAGTGTGCCACGCCCCTCAGACTACCCAAGTCAGATGCCGCGGGCCAGGCACCACCAGTGAGTAGAGCCCTGCATGGTTGTATTTGCATCCACTCCACTATCTGCAGAGCTGAAGTGAATGTCTGCAGATTTGCAGGGCTCTACAGAGAGTTTCAGATATTTTGAGTGAGCCTCTGAATCTGTGAGACTTTCTTGTGGTTTGCCCACTGACAGTCTTCACTCATGTAATTCCCCTCAGCTTGAAAGATGACAACATCTAGTGCACTTCATCAATATCTCTTAAAGCTGCTCCCAAATGAGGCAAGGATCAGTACCTCAAATATGGAAACTGAGACACAGAGATTTGTCCAAGACTCACCACAGGTTAGCCAGGGTTAGTACCCAGATCTCCTGAGTTCTAGCCCACTGCCCTACACACTGGACAATGCTGCCTCATTGAAATCAGTAACTGATGATTTACTCCAGTTGAGAATTTGCCTATTGCCTTTACACCAGTAGCTATCCAAATCCCTGTGTGTGTGTCCAAGTTCCAATGCTAAGGGATGATTGCTGCAGCAACAGGATTCTTGCCCCGCCAAACCAAACCACTCACTTAGTGTTCTCATTTCCCAGCCCTCTCCCCGGTGGTTTTCATATCTCAATTGGTATTTGCACAGAGCTCTCTCTCCATGCTCACTCTTCCTGCTGAGGTCTCAAGGCTGTGCCATGGAAGGGGAAATTCTGTCTGGGATGAGGAGGATGGTGTCTGAACACCCTGCGCAGACAATGCTGGAAATGAGATTATTTGGCCAAGTGAGTCCAAAAAGTTATCAAAAGCCACTTTGCCCTTGGGCAAAGCCTAGAATCAGTTTACCCAGCAGCAAATGCAGCTCAGACCAACTGGATGAGTTCATTGAAAGACAAACGACCTATATTGATATATGGTTAATTTGCGCTTGCTTAATATAGTGGAGTCTGCATGGACCCAGCAAGTCAGAGGGCTCTGTGCTGTTGGAGGTGCCATGTTTTGGCTGAGATGTCAAGCCAAGGGCCTAGCCACTTGTTTTTGGTAAAGAGTCCCTACTATATATTTTGCAAGAGGAGTAGCATTTGTTCCAGTGTTGTTGGCCAAGATCAGGGCCCTATTTTGCTAGGCACTGTACATATAGCAGGAGACAGTACCTACCCCCTAAGAATGTATCCTCTAAATTGATCCCTGCTTTACACTCAGGTGGGAAGCTGTGGGTCAAAGAGGATAAGAGAATCTGTGGCAGAGGTGGGAATTGAAGCCAGCTCTTCTCAGTTGCATTCATGTGCCTAAACCACAAGCCCAACCTTCCAAATATATGCAGTCCCCCCACCTAAAATTGCTCCTGTAATTTCATGTGCAGCAACTGTTTCCTCCATTTCCCCTATTTATTTGTGTAGTGTTGCTGCATGCTCTGAAATAGCTGCCTTGTTCAATCACACAGATGACTGCCTTTGAATGGCAGATGACTCAGTGATCTCAAAGATATAGTCTATGAAGAGCTTTGGGATCCTCCAGCATAAAAGGTGCTAAAGGCTGCTAGTTCCTCATGTTTGGTTCCTGAAACAAAAGGTTCAGATTCCGCTGGGTTTGGGTGGAGCATGGGAATCACCTCTGATGTTTTTCACTGATTCTGGCCCATGGTCTGTTTCTTTCAAGGTATTCCTGATGGGGATGCCCTGCAGAAATTTCCAAGTGATCGTGGCCTACACTATGCTGCAGAGTGTCAGAGACCAAATCCTCCGCGAAAATATGGGTGGAGATGACATTTTAATGGTGAGCCAGCCAGCAAGGAGCCTGGTGTGTAACACAGCTCCCCCCACCCCAGCAAATCAGTAGATGAGGGGGGAATTGGATGCACTGCATCACCCCTCTAGGAGAGGGGTTCAATTCCAGCCCTTCTCAATAGCAGTAGAGGGTTGTTGCCATCAGGCTGCTGTTTGGTGCCCTGAGTGAGATAAGTTGATGGGTCTCAGGCCAGGTCCCAGTGGACAGTTAGTTACATCACCAGACATACTTTTCTGTGTGGTATGGATCGGCCCCCTTGTTGGCAGAGGCCAAACAATTAATGTGATTGAAAGGACATGCTCAGCCTGCTGAGATGGGCCTCCCTGCTCAGGGATAGGACATATTGGTAGGGAACACTGAGGGAAGCATGCTCTTCCATAGCATGAGCTCTGCCTATTCTGGTTGCCATTCTCCAAAATAGTCAAGTGGAGATTTTCTCAAATGTGAGTTCAGTGTTTTTGGTGGACATGAGCCCAAATATGAACACAGGATCCTAAACCCCCTGAGCTTTGGGAATGTTCAGACCAGGAGTCAGATCCAAAGTCTACAACTGCATATCCTATCCTGATATGCAGAACTTGAAGGAAGCTTGGCATCAGATCTGATTCCTAGCTTGATCTTTGTGAAGAGGTCCCATTTCAATGTTTCAAGCTATAATTTCTGAGAGTGGATGGGGAAGGACAAAGGGGGAATTTTCAAGTCAAAAAGGGGAATTAAGAATCTAGATCCCTGATTCCTTCCTAATGCAGCAAATTCATTCTTCAAGAGGACTTATGAGTACAGATTTATTATAGACAGAGCTAGTAGTGCTGCCTGGA
The DNA here is from genome assembly GCF_003597395.2 of Chelonoidis abingdonii. Lineage (NCBI taxonomy): Eukaryota > Metazoa > Chordata > Testudines > Testudinidae > Chelonoidis > Chelonoidis abingdonii. Next base: position 30,955,925 of record NC_133777.1, read on the forward strand.
GTTAAAGTTCTCCAACACTTTCTTTTATATGGCCATATTTACACTGCTCATACATTTGCCTAACTGTAACTATTGTGGCTGAAATTTCCCATGCTAGGTGTCAGCCTCAGGCTGATTATTTTTTGAAAGTTCAGCAAAAGCTATTCAGACATTTCTGATAACAAGATTAGGGAAAGATACATTGTTTTGCCCAAAAATTCTCACAACCATTTTTTTGGAGCTCTCCCCTCCTTTTCCCTTCTGCTTTGGGACTAGGACTTGAAATCTGGTGGGGAGGGGGGCGGGGAGCTCCTACTAAAAGAGGCAGGGGACCTGTGGAAAAAATAGTATGTGGTCATATAATTAAAGACTGTATCATAATGTATACACACAAGTGGAGCCCAATTAAGGGTGCCCAGAAACCTTAATTCTGGCCCATCCTAATGTTTGAGTACTTGACTCTGCAGTCTTAGTGTTCTTTTAATGTAGGTTTGCACGAGTAATATAGGATAGGTTCCCTGAAGGAAGTGTGGGGGAGGGACAGAAGTGATGATTTAAAGATTTGAAATACCAATAAAGGAAAAGATTTGTTTGGATAATCAAAAAAGGAATAAATAGGAGTAATCATCAGATCAAAGCCAGCAAAGGAAAACATCAGAATGACTCTCCTGACAGTCAGATCTGTGAGGCTGTGGAGGAGCCTCCTATGGGAAATAGTAGGTGTTCTAACACCTAATAGCTCTTTCCTGCCTCTCATTTCTAAGATTCCCTCATATGACCTTTTCATGATTGCCACTTCTCTTGACCCCACTCTCTAGTTTTGCAGTTGGCAACCCTAAAATTTGCAGATGGTCTAAAAGATGAGGGGGTTCGGTTCAGTACCATGAACATGGATGGTTGTCTAAACCTCCTCCAGACTGTTCTGAACTCATTAGCTCTCCAAACATCTTCAGTGACCGGCATGTCCTGTTGAACATGCATTACTTTGTATTAATATTACAGTAGGACCACTAGAAATTGGGGTCCTGTTGTGCTAGGCACAATAAGAGACACTCCCTGCCCAACAATCTAAACAGGCAAGGGTCAGGAGGTGAAACAGAGGGACAGGGACTTGCCCAAGGTCACCCCACAGTTGATGGCAGAGCTGGTATAGAGCCCCAGGTTTTTCATACAAAAATGCTGAGTTTTCTAAACTGAAACATTTGCAGGAAAGGGCCAGTTTCCACTGGACATTCGGTGGGAAGGTTTCTCAGGTCTAGGACAGGGCCACCTGAGGAGGCGGTGGGGGGACAAGTGAGGCAATTTGCCCCAGGCCCCACAGGGGTCCCCACGAGAGTTCTATAGCCACATAAATAAGAAGAAAACAAAGAAAGAAGAAGTGGGACCGCTATGCACTGAGGATGGAATGGAAGTTAAGGATAACCTAGGCATGGCCCAATATCTAAATAAGTACTTTGCCTCAGTCTTTAATAAG
>NC_133777.1:30959499-30961796 GCF_003597395.2 Chelonoidis abingdonii
GCGCCGGGAGCCGCCGCTAAAGTGCCGGGTCTTTGGAGGCAATTTGGCTTCGGGAGCAGGGACTGAAACCACAGTCTGTCACATCCCAGGGAATAGCCCCTGGACTATTCTGGGGTGAGGCTTTGTCTCTCTGGTTCATCCTGATGTGGGATGAGATTTTTTTTTTTAATTTCAAAATTTTTCACAGGACAGGAAAACTGTTTCCTACTCAGTTCTACTCCTTAGGCCTTCATCAGGCCTTAACCTCCATGGGACAAGGTCACCTCTCCCCATTGTAGAATGTGCCAAAGAGCTCCAGGGCAGAGTGGAGAAGAGAGTGCTGTGTATCATATCAGAGGGGTATCTCTCATGAGATTCCCAAACCCTGTCAGGGATGATCTTGGTTTACCTGGTCCTATCATAATTCAGGGGGTTGGACTAGATGTCCCCTCAAGGTCCCTTTCAGCCCTGCATTGCTATGATTGTAATCCCTGGTGGGAAGCAGAAGGAGGGGGTGAAATAAAGAATGGGAAAAGTGAAAATAAAAAAGTAAAGCAAATGTCAAAAATACATAGTGCTCAGACTTGGATGAAAATACAGGTAGCTCCTGGAAGCTGAGTCATCCAGTCCTAGCTGCCACATCAGATACCCCCTGCCCTGGTTAGAACATTCAGCAGGCACACCATGGCAGCAGAGCCAAGTTTTGAGCAGTGGCAGGGTTGGGGGGTGATGGTGCCAGCTTTGGTGATACCTATTGGCTTGAAAAAGCACTGCACATACAGCTAACAGCCACTGGGGGAGCGGCCTCCTGCCCCCTATTTGCTCCACCCTGGTTGGTGCTGTCTCTGCTCTCCTTTCGCCCCGTAGGTCTGTGGGAACATCATAGACTTGGATGCAGATGAACTGATCTCCAAAGCCTGCTCCACGTACAAACTGCTCATGGAACACAAGGACAAGGTAACGGACAGAGGCTTGTGCTGGCGGAATGGGAGCGCTGGGGGAATCATCTCATCAGTGTCTCAACCAGCCCCTTTTCTCCACAGGTCCCAGATGAGCTGAAGGAGTTCTTCCTTCAGGGAGATCCATAGAGACAGAAGGGTTAGCAATAAATGTGTGTGTGACCCGGAGTGGACATCAGAGTCTGGCCCTGGCTGCTGCGCCATCCTGGCAATATAAACAGACCAAGGAATGCCCCCCATCCCTGGGAATCTATCAGTTTAGGGGTGGGGCAGAACTGACATAGGCAACTGCTGCTGGAGAGGAAAAAGCTGCAGCTGGAGCTCACTGGCAGCAAGCCCCCAGCAGGGACTGCTCTGTTGTACACACAGAGGGCCACCAACCCTAGACCAGCTTCGAATCCTGGAGGTGCGAGAATGGCATAAAGCCGCCATAGTAATCCCTGGGGCTCCTGGGGCCATGCCCACCCCTCAGTGTGTGCGCCCATGTGTTATCAGGCAGAACTGAACCTGCAGTTCACTCTGTCTCTCAGGCTCTGAGCCAAACCCCCTGGCATGAAGAGGACTTCCATTGCTGCAGCAGGCTGTGGCTTTGTGCTGTGTGAATGCCCCAGCAGAGCAGACAGCTTGTGGCACTAGAAGGCGACTAAGGTTCGATTCTACTAGCCCCAGGTGCTGTTAGTAACCCAGGCAAACCAAGTGGTGGGCACCACTATTATAACACTGCCCCTTGCCCTGAACACACAGGAGGAGCAGAGATGTCCCAGGGCAGAAGGCAGTGGCAGTGCTGACTCAGATTCAGGGGGAAGGATCAAGGTCAGGTTGGGTGGACTTGGGTCTGGTTTGGATCTGGATCAGGCCTATAAATTGGGCCCAAGTGCCCCAGTAACTTCTATTGGGTAAATAGGCAACTTGTAACCTTGCAAGTGTCCCTTCAAAGACCAGGGCTTTCCAGCCCCCCAATCCCATTTCTTCCGTCTGTTTGGGCAGCTTTCCTTCACCCTGGGGCACCACTGGGATCCTGTGCTGTTTGCACTGGGTTCCCAGTAGGATGCAGCAGCTTTTCTGGGTGTGCAGCCTTCTCCTAGCTGGGCACAAAATCCTAGCCAAGCTCCCTGCTGTAGTGCCTGGGAAGGGAGGGGGCTGGTAGCTCCCCCTATAGAGATCTGCCAATGCACTCTCATACAGAATACTGGTGCCCCCGGATCATTGAAGATTAGGGTTGGAAGGTCATCTAATCCAATCCCCTGCTCAAAGCAGGACCAACACCAACTCACCAACTAAATCATCCCAGCCAGGGCTTTGTCAAGCTGGACCTTAAAAGCCTCTAAGGATGGAGATTCCACCACCTCCCTAGGTAAC
>NC_133777.1:30962112-30987218 GCF_003597395.2 Chelonoidis abingdonii
CTGAAGGCTGCTACCAAATCCCCCCGACACTCGTCTCTTCTGCAGACTAAATAACCCCAGTTCCCTCAGCCTCTCCTCATAAGTCATGTGCCCCAGCCCCCTAATCATTTTCGTTGCCCTCCGCTAGACTCTCTCAAATTTTTCATATAGTCTGGTCTTGTGCAAAACCCCTCCCCTACTGTTCTTCCAGGATTGGGCCCCCATAGCTCTGCCAGTGCACCTGAGTCCTGCCCAGTGGCCTGCTCTTGCTACTGTGGTTCAGAGCCTCTGCTGAACTACAGCAGTGCTCCTGATAGGCCCTGGGACTAAACACTGGATGCACCAATCCTGCCCCCTGCCAAACTAGTCTACATACAGGCTTTGTTCTGCCTCAGCTTCCCCTCCTTCAGCTATGTTACTACTTCTCAGTCACGGCCTGCCCTCCAACACCTGCTGCTAGGGCTACCCCCAGAGCCCATGGTAGGCAATGGAAAGACTCTGGTTGACTTCAGTGGGCTCTGGATCAGGCAATTAGTCCAGTGCCAGGACTCTCAGACCATTCCATCAGTTCTGATCATACTTGTTGGGGCCCATTTTGACTAGAGAGAATCCTAGATCCCCGGGGCAGCACTAGGATGCTGGGAGGGTTGAGGGAACCTCGGTACATAAAGTCATGGTGCTGCCTAATGCCCACTCACATTTGGCTGGGAATCTTAATGCATGTCAAAGCTAGTTCTGATCTGCCCATGTCATGTTAATATCCAGCCTGCTGCAGCTGCTTTATTGAGAGTCACCCACGTTCATTTAAGAGGTTAAGGGGAAGCCAAGAGCACCCTGCAGAGCTTCCACTTTCCGCAGCCATTCCAACCCCACTGCTCTGCTCTCTTTGCCTTGCTGTTTCACATGCCATGGGGAGAGCAGATGGCAGGTTCTCTGGTGCCTTGCTGTACCAACAAAATAAACAAAGACTGGGCAGAAGCACTGTAACTGCAGTGGAGCAGGGCTGCCCAGTGATCTGCAGCATGTTCCAAGGGACATGCCAAACACCTGCGCCCTGCAGGAGACGCACCTCAGAAGTGACAGGGATGGACAGGAGATGCTGCTGGAGTGACTCAGGCTGCTGGAAAGCCACTAGAGCCCCAGCCAGGTGGCATGTCAGATCGATCCTGCCAATTGGGCTTGGTCACCTTCTCCTGGCATCCATCTCACAAGGTGCTTGGGTGGCTTAATGGGAGGCCTGAGGGTGCTGAAGTCAGTAGGGGGTAAGGCTTGTCTAAGGCTGAGTCATCACATGCAGGGATTGAACCCATGAGCTGTGCATTGGAAGAGTACGAGCCCCCACCCTCTGAGCAAAAGAGCCAGCTATGGTAGGGCAGGGGCAGACTCATAAACATATATAGATGGTCTGGCCACTAGAGTGGGATAACGAGCCACAATACATTCGCCAGGGGCACATTTGCATCAACCCTCATCTGAGATACATGCTGTACCTTGCCTCTTTCTTCCTCTTTCCCACCCTAACCAAACAGATTGTCCCCAACTTAGGCTCAGGGCCGGCTCCACTGTTTTTGCCACTCCAAGCAGGGTGCCAAATTGCTGCCGCGGGCAGCTGAAGACAGAAGCTGCCGCTGAATTGCCACCACTGCAGAAATGCGCATGCTGCCTTAGCAGCACACGGACTGCCCCCGCTGTCCGCTGCGGCAATTTGGTGCACTGCTTGGGGCCAGAGTGGGTGCAAGGATGTTTTGTGCCCTAGGCGAAACTTCCACCTTGCGCCCCCCCACCGAGCCCTGTGGCAGCTCTTTGCCCCCCCACTGCCCTCAGGCGCTCCCCCTGCAGCAGCTCCCTCCAGCCTGGGGAGCCATGCGGCAGCTCCCTACTCTAGCTCACCTCTGCTCTGCCTGCTCCCCGAGCACGCTGTTGCCGCTCCACTTCTCCCACCTCCCAGGCTTGCGGCACCAATCAGCTGTTTGGCGCCGCAAGCCTGGGGGGGAGAGAAACAGAGTGGGGCGGTACGCCCTGAGGAGGAGGCAGAGCAGAGGTGAGCTGGGGCGGGAAGCTGTTCCCTTGCGTGCCACGCCCCCTCTTACTTGCTGCAGGAGGCCCTTGCCTCACCCCCCTGCCCCAGGTCCCTCCACCTAAATGCCAATGATGACCAGGGTGGACGAAGATCCAGCAGCCGCAATTGCTGCCAAAGGACCCAAAATGCCACCCCACAAATGCTAGTGCCCTAGGCGACTACCTAGGTCACCTAATTGGTTGCACCGGCCCTGCTTGGGGCCACAAAAACACATAGACTGCCACCGCTTGCAGATTGCCGCCCCAAGCACCTGCTTGGAATGCTGGTGCCTGGAGCCGGCCCTGTGTAGGCTCTGCTTTCTTTATGCTTCACCTCTTCTCTTCCCACATCCTCCCATCCCTCTGAGCTCTGGCTGCCTGGGTTGTTCACGGCTATACATTGAACATTGTACAGGCAAGGTGTGCCCTGAAGTGCTCATGAGCTAAATAGGCAAAGGGAAGATCATTACCCCATTAGGAACTGAGGCATACTGACTTCTCCAGGATTCCAGAGGATGACTTGAGCACAGTTCTGCACAGGGCTTAACCACAAGACCATCCTTCACCTCCTAATAAAGCAGTGGTGGAAATCAACCACCAACCACTAGCATGGGAGGGGTAATCCCTCTGGCCACCATCTCCTGGCTGTCCTCTATGCCTTTCTCTTCATACTGCTCCTCTCTACATCTCCAGGCAGACAGCCTGTGCCAGTGAAGGCCGCCCATCTGGCATATTGTTGCTGCTAACTATCTTTTAATGCTTCTCAGCTTCACGGGGCATGTATTGAGATCAAAGCAGCTTTTGAGTCAACAGGTCAGTATTTTAGTTTGCACTGGAAGGTGTTCCAAATGTTCTGCTGAATCTGGTGTGCAATCATCACAACAGTATTGGTGCAAGAGTGCATGTTGGTTCATGGCTTTTGCCATGTTTCTTAGGTGTGCAGCAGGGATTCATTCTCACCCCAGAACTATTCTGTCAAGCTATCGACTGGATATTAGCACTTGCCACTCCACACATTGGAATCAAGGTTGGTCAAAAAATGTTCATTAACCATTGACAATGCTGCCCTGCTTGTGGAGAAGTCAGAGAATTTCAGCCCTGCCCTCCAAAGTCTCCAAGACATCTCCCATACTCTGGGGTTGAACATTTAATGGCAGAACACCAAGATCCAGAAGCTTGGAGTTGGGCCACCAGAACCCCAGTGCAGGTGGGTTGTAAGTACTATGGAGAATGTTGATGAATTCATCTAGGCTGCAAGCAGAATTCAAACATTCACAGAAAACTGAACTTTCTTTGATGAGGAGGTCTTGCCACCTCCTGCATGATGTCCATGTCTCATCTATGGACATAAAAATGTCTTTCTTTGAGACCAAGCTGAGGATCTATCAAACGTGTGTACTGCCTGTATTGCTAGATGGATCAGAAACTTGGACCCTTTCACAGGCAAACTTGGAGTGGCTAGAGTCATTCTAGGTTCGCAGTCAGTGCCAAATCCTGAAAATAAAGTGGTTTGACTTTGTGCTCAATATCACAGTCTCGCACAGATCTGGCCTTCCTTCCATTGCTCACTGTATTCAAAAGTGGAGCTGTGTGCTCTTTGGCCATGTTGCAATGATGGACAAAAACACCCCAGCACACCGTGCTCTCAGATTCTCCACGGACATGCGAAGTGATGCACGCCTTGGCCTACATGGTGCCACCCACAAGGCCACCACAAAGATTTGTGGATTAATAGGAGTGAACCAAATCTGGGAACTTCCCTACATGATGCAAGTTCAGTGCCATCAACCGTGGTACCTGTGGCTGCCACAACAGTCCTTAGCAGACAGTGATTATTAAAGACAAATGTTGCAGGAGCGCAGGCTGCTATTATGGTGAAGGAAAGCAAGATACTTTGTTTAAAAACAGAGAGAGGCACTTCAATTGCACCCCAACTTTGGGGGCTTTTGTCATTCCCCATGAAGACAAGCCAGCTGTAAAACAAAGTGAGAGTTTTAGATAAAGAAAATCCAACACAGCCAGTGTTGCAAATGCTCAGGTTGGCAGGTGGAGCAGAAAATCTGCTGATAGCCTATTCAGAGCCCCTAATATGTTCCAGAGATGTCCAGTGAATATTAACACAGAGCTGCATTTTATCACTCTAGACATTTTTGCTAACACTGGGCTGTTTATTTTGCAACAGATACTCCCTGGGTGGGAATTGGGAAGCTGAGCTAATACAGCCTGAAACACTTCATTTTGGAGATAAGAAGAGCCAGTGAAGAGAGGAAAAGTTGGAAGGACCTCAGACAGGAGAAGCCTTCTGTGATAGGGTGTCTGCCCCACAGTGGCCTGTAAGGGGTTAATGGAGCCCTAGGAAGACTATGTAGAAAGCAGCTAATAGAAGAGGGGCTGCAAGGAGCAGTTAATCAGGGCCCAGCAGGCCCACAGAAGAAGAGCTGCAGGGCAAAGCAGGTTCAGTTGCTCCCTGGAGCTCAAGGAGGTAAGACTGACTGCCTTGTAAGTGGAAGAAAGCCAGCACTCTGGACAGAGCAGTGATACTTGGAGGGAGAAAGGGAGCTAGGGAGTGGCTGGAAGTTGCAGGCTGAGGCCTTGAGGCAAAGGCAAAGAAGGTGCTGGGGCTGTGAGGAAGTGGCCCAGGGAAACAGACTGAGAGGTTTGAGGGTGACACAGCTGCCATCTACAGGGTCCCTGGGCTGGGACCTGGAATAGTGGGCGGGCCTGGGCGGGCTGGACTGTGGAACTGTCCTCCAGAAGTGAGGAGCACAGAGTGTGGCACAGCCAGAGGGCTGTGTCCTGAAGAGAACGCCCTGGTCCTTGGAGTGACACAGATCCAGGAGCAGAAGTGATGGTGGGTGAGACAGCACCAAGAGTCAGCATGCCAACTTGTGGAGCTAATCCACAAGATGACTAGCAGTAGAAACTATGGTAGTGAGTTCCACCGCATCACATGTGATGGAGAATGCGGGTACGGGGTCACCCCTGAGGGGAGAGGACTGAGTTAGAGACTCACTTAAAGCCGCCCTGATACAAGGGGAGTGGAAAGGCTATAGTAGAGGCACTTGGGTCAAAGGGACAATAGAGCTTCTGTGTGTGGAGGCCTTTTTGGCAGAAGGCAGGTTTACCTTCCCAGGCTGGACTCCAGAGTTGCTGCTCCCACTGAAGGGAGTTGATAAGCAACCAAGAAGAATCCAGGCCCTAATGAGCCAGACCTTAGAGAACTAGCAGCAACAGTAGGAGGCACAAAGAGACCTGCAGGCAGGCCTGAGGCAGTTAGTGGAAGAGCAGCATTATTTGCTCAAGATCCTCCAGGAGGGGAGCAGGATCCAGAAGTGAGGCCCCAAGGTCAGGAGGGCAGAAGCCCCAGCAGGACAGTGTTGCACCTCTGGGTGGAGGGAACACTTTAAGACAGAGTGCCCTTGCTGGGATGGGGGACAAAAGCCTTATGCAAAGAACAGGAAAGAGCAAGAACCCAAGAGAGTCCCACCTGTGAGGCAAACAGGGATGGAACAGGCATGTTGGGCCTGTGGGTGATGGGGCACCTGTGGAGGGAGCGCCCTGACCTGAGCTGTATGGTTAAGGCTAGCCCTGGGGAAGGGTCTGAGCAAGGGAAAAACGATGGGAGGCCTATAGCCAAAGGGAAGTGAAGGATTTCCTGTCAGTGCCATGAGGAGGGATGTATAAGAAGATGTTACCTCCTTAGGAGATGGCAGGATAGAAGAGGGCTGTCCAGAAACCAGGCTAGGTCAGGGACTGCCCCAAGGGATGTGGCAGTGATGACCATGGACCAGGCATGGAGCCATCTCCCACACTCAGACTGAATATACAAAAGGGATTACTCCAGGTAGGGCTGAGCTGCAGCTGTAAGACTGCTCCCGCTTGCATCAGGGGCTGAACTGGACTCAGAGGGGCCCTACGAGTGGGAAGGCATACTGCCATGAGTACCTGAGCCAGCTCGGCCAGACCAGAGGAATGTGCCCATTGATGCCAGCAGAGTTACTCCAGAATGACCCGGGTGCTGATAAGATCAGAATCTGGCCCCTCGTCCAATGAGATTGCATGGGCAAGTTCTAGAGAACTGACTGGAAGGGCTCACCTGTCTCCAGACTTTGGGAACCAGCCTACGGAATGCAGGAGAGAAGCCTGTGCTGCTATGGAGTGCTACAGAAGGGATCAGACTCTCGAGTAACCTCTCTAGGTTTACAGAGTCATTTCTATAGGTTGGTTTCTTCCCTATTAAATTCTATTGGACATTGTAGTGAGGCAAAGTGGCCTCTCACTGAGCCAGAGGGGGAGGGACCACTCTGTGAACCCTGGTGGGTAAAGCCAGGCCATGCTCGTCCCTCCCCTGGAAGTCAGAGAGCTTAACAGGAAGTATAAAGTGTGGGTCCTGTGGCTCAGTTGGGCTGCAGCTGCTGAAGTAGACAGACGCCTCCTGCCTGCTCCCGAGCTGGGAGTCTGCAGCGGATCCCCACTGAGCTGAAGACTGGCCAGAGCTGCTGGAGCCACCCGCTGACCCAGGCACCAAGGAACTGCTGGGACTGCCACTGGCCTTCTACCCAGACAAATCAGAGGACCCCCTATGGATCCAGGTACCCCCTGAGGGGAGGAGAAGAAGTGGCCCAGGGGCAGCCAACAGTAGTCTGGCTCCATTGCTACCAGAGACCCTGTCAGCATGTTGCAGTTGGATTCCCCATTGACCCAGTGGTGGAAACTCTGCCACTGTTAGGGCCCTGGGCTGGGAGGCAGTGGAGTTGGGTGGTCCTGTGTCCTCCTACCCTGCCACCTCACCCCTGGGATGGCAGTTCCCCCTCTCTAGGCCAAGGAGCTTGTGATTGTCAGCCATCTAGCTAGGATGTTGCCAGAGCTAGGATGCCTGATTTTCTTGCTGCTCAGCCCTGAATACAGGCTCAAGCCATAGACTCTTGGCTGCCCTGCCCTGACAAAGGACTAGGACTTGCAGCTGTTTGCTCCTTTGCCCGGATTGCAGGGTAGATACCCTAACTGACTACCTTCTGCCTGGACTGCCATTGTTGTGCTATGTAATGAAACAATTCGTTGTTTCATTACATAGCACACAGTGGATCTAGCAAGTACAAGACGATGAGCTGTGTTCCCCATATTGCGTCTCCTTTTTTTAAACACCCACTTACGAGTACAACAAAGCTGGTGTATCTATCAATCTAGTTCATATGCCATGGACTTCTATGTATCTGGAAGTTAACATAATTAACAATCAAGTTGTGATGTGAAAATGTCTTGAAGATATTATGATGCCTTGAGAGGTTTGAGATATAGTGTTTAAAAATGCTATATAAGAGCTAGGTATTATTACTAACGATTCCATCTGGTGGGTTGGGGCAGAGTTAAGGCTGTTTTTGAGGCTTCAGATGAAGAATGCTAAAGGAATTAGATATCCCTAATTGTCTCTAGCTGGAAATCCCTAAGCATTTCCAGTTTTAAGTATAACGTTCCTTTCCAGTTGTTCTGTGTCAGTAAGGAATAATTTTAGCTCACCAGGGAACTTTTTTCAGTTAGGTGGTCTTGGTGATCTAGCAATATAGAAGGACAAAGAACAAAAATAAACCCTAATTGTTACAAATCTTGCAATATAAAAAGAGCATTGAGGAGCACAATGGGGTTCTGAATGGCATGTTTGAAAATAATTTGCTCATGTTTCCCTCTCTGCGGCTCCTCTGTAAAATAATGAGCGGCTCAGTGTAGAGTCCCTCAATCCCACCTCTGGCCATCACGTCTCCAGAGCTGCTCATTAATCTCTGTGAAGTGCCATGGGCCCGAATACTTATTGCTCCCACTAACAAAAACATTCTCTCATTACACAGAAGATTATGTTTCTGACAGCTCTGGCTCCCGTTACTCACAATTCAATATCTTCTCGTCTTGCCCTTAGCCTGCTTATCAAGGAGATCTGCAAGCTGCAGGCAGAAGGAAGCAGAATGAACCCATATGGTGGGTTTTAGAAAATCCTAGCACTAAAGCTGCCACCCTATCCTCCTTCAAGTTGCTCCTTAAAACTCATCTCTGCCAAAATGCACATGGGAGATTGCCATCTGACCTCAGAGAAGCAGGTAGTGAGTTGGTACTGCTGCTCCTGATTGGTGAAGAATTAGACTCATAGCAACATGGGGCTGGAATGGACCTCAAGATATCATCCAGTCCATGTCCCCACACTGAGGCAGGATGAAACATGTCTAGATCATGCCTGACAGGGGTTTGTCTAACTGCATCTGTGCTACAACATGCCATTAGTTCCATTACTCCGTCCTCCCCTGCCCATCTGTTTCTCGCCTCTCTCTGTTATTCCTTACCTCCAGGGCCCCAAATGAGGCAGGGTGCTTAAGCACATCCTTAACTTGAAAAATGTGCTTAAATTGCATCAAATTGAATAGAATTGAGCATACGTCTGCATGGGCAGCTCATGACCCGGCCATTGGAGGAGGCTACCTCCCACCCTCTCCCCTTGGGCCTGAGGCCCTTTCCCCTCCTCTTCTGCCCCCCTTTCTCCACAGGAGCCCAGAGCACCCCCACCACGGCCACAGCACCCCATCCACTAGGTGGACGGGTGGCCCGGTTTGAGCGCTGTCTGGGCAGCATGGGCCCAGCATCAGCTGCCCAGTGTCCCTGCAGCATGCTGGCCAGCCCCAGCCCCAACCCCAGCTAGCCTGGGCCATGGCAGAGCATGTGGAACTACAGAAGAGGGCCTGGGGGCAGAGCTTCAGTGGGTCCATGTCAGGCTGTTTGGGGAGGCACAGCCTCCTTCAGCCTGTGATACCCACCACCCATGATGCTTAAGATCAAGCCTGGGAATCAAAGGTGAGTTCCCTATACAGCACTGTCCTGCCGTTTCTCCCACATCCAGGGTCATCTTGAAAAAAGCCAGTGTTGTTTGTTGTGAATAATGCTGATTGCAAGTTTAGTCCTATGGAATGGCCTGTGAACCAGACTTAACTTCTACCACATACCCACCCATGCCAAATGGAATATGCCTAAAGTGAACAAATGTTAGCATGTGGGATATTCATAGCCAGTTTATTGAGATAGGGGCTGTTCAGTGTTCAAGGCATGTGATTGGTCAGCTAAGTCATGTGGTGTTGTTTCCAGTTCATGACTGGGCAACTGGAAGATTGTAAAGACAAGAATGATGACTGCTGAATAACATATTTTTGTTCAGCTTGAAGCAAAAATTATAATTGTATATTCACTTGCAATATATTATTCAGTCACTAGATGTCTCTAGTGACTGCACAGAGCTCTAGGCACCGTCTACCCACCAGCCCCCAGGTAAACAAGAGAGAGAATGTTGCAATTCAAGCTGTGTGGAAACTTCTTTGTTTGTGTCCATAGTTTGTAATGATTTTAAGTCTCCTATTTTAGATAGACAATGCCCAAAACATCCAGGCAAACAAAAAATAATTTGTGTAAATGTTAATGAACAGCGATTAAAAAGAGGCACCAACATAGTCAAAGTAGCTAGCAGTTTAGCTGTCAAACAAATATTTTAAAAGAGGCAGTTCCAACGTTCAAAAATACTCTGGAGAATAATTTCCTTTAAAATTAACATTTTTCATTAACATTTTCGTTAAAATATTTGTTTTGGGATGTGAAATTTTTAAATAAAGATTTTGAAAAATTTGTTTTTAGTTGGGAAAATACTTTTTCTCCTTTTTTTTTTGTTCCCATTTTCCAGGGCGAGGGGGGAGCAAAAGGGTTTGTTTGTTTTTTTCCTCCACATTTTTCCTCCAAATTATTTTTTTCCAAAAATTACAAAAAATCAATAGTTTTTGCTTTGAATTTTTAGATCAACTATCCAAATGTATCAAAGAAATCAAACTGATTTCATGAAACACTGTGCTTTCTCTGAAATAGAATTTATGCAAAATTTAGCATTGACATAAACATTTCCACTAGCTATGTTTACTAACAGTGTCTTGCAGAATTTGCCCTGCTCAGGTGTATAAATGTTATTAGTATTTTATGATATTTTTGTATTGCATTAATGTGTAGGAGCCCAGCCGTGGACCACAACCTCATTGTGCAAGACGCTGTACAAACACAGCAATGGCAAATTATTATTGTGGTGGTGGCATATTTTTGTATTGTTTGGCAGGGACCAGGCCTCCATTGCAGTAGGCACTATACAAATACAGAACAATCCAATTATGAATCATAAATAACCGGCATTGACAATGTAGCTTCTCCCCCCTCAGTCTGTCCCCCCATCCATTATTTGTTCACAAACTCATCTAATTTATACAAACCCAAGACAAAAGAATGGTCTCTGCCCCACAGCACTTACAATCTATGTCCCCTCCACAGTATCAACTGCATGTTTCCTAGTCAGCGTAATATAGATCTTAGCAGCATCTTGGGAAAGGCAAGGATTTATTGTGCTTGGAAAGTCCCTGTGTTAATTGCACTTTGTATCTGCCACAATATCACTGGAGAAAGATGGCACTGATTTTTTTATCTCCCTCTTTGTGAAGATGAAATGAACAGTGTGGTAACTGCTGATTTATTCTGAGGTGAATGAGGGACTGTTCTGAAATGAATTTGTTAGTATTAATTATGTTCTATCCCTGCTGACATTTTTAACAAGATTATTCCTTCCAAATTAAAAAGTGGATAGAGAATAAGACTGAGAATATATTGTTGCCCATATATAAATCCATGGTACACCCACATCTTGAATACTGTGTACAGATGTGTTCTCCTCACCTCAAAAAAGATATTCTAGCGCTAGAAAAGGTTCAGAAAAGGGCAACTAAAATGATTAGGAATTTGAAGAGGGTCACATATGAGGAAAGATTAAAGAGGCTAGGACTCTTCAGCTTGAAAAAGAGGAGACTAAGGGGGATATGATAGAGGTATATAAAATCATGAGTGATGTGGAGAAAGTAGATAAAGAAAGTTATTTACTTATTCCCATAATACAAGAACTAGGGTCACCAATGAAATTAATAGGCAGCAGGTTTAAAACAATAAAAGGAAGTCTTCTTCACGCAGCGCACAGTCAACTTGTGTTGAACTCCTTACTGAGGAGGTTGTGAAGGCTAGAACTATAACCATGTTTAAAGAAAACTGGATAAATCTATGGTGATTAAGTCATAAATGGCTATTAGCCAGGACGGGTAAAGAATGGTGTCCCTAGCCTCTGTTTGTCAGAGGATGGAGATGGATGGCAGGAGAGTGATCACTTGATCATTGCCTGTTAGGTTCAGTCCCTATGGGGCATCTGGCATTGGCCACTGTCGGTAGACAGATAGTGGGCTAGATGGACCTTTGGTCTGACCCGGTGCGGCCGTTCTTATGTTCAAATGGAGTTGCTTCGCTTATGCTTTTTTTAAAAAAAAAAAATTTCAAAGCACATTGTGGGTTTATTGTTTTGTTTAATGAAGTTGGTATTGAACTGGGGTTTCTGTCTCTGATAAGCTGTAGCAGAACCAGGGAGTGTGGTTGCATCCAGGCTGAAATATGAGCAGGTGTGGGACTGCCTGGAAAATCTGTCTTCTTCATGACTGAAATCTGACCTTTGTGGATTCATTTTAAGTGCTCATAAAAGTGACAGACTGCACGAGCTTTGCACAGCACTCTTGCAATCTGGCTTTTCCATCCTAACTCTGCCAGTGTGTCTTAGGGTACGTCTACACTGCGTACAGAGTCCTGGGGCCAGGAGTGTCAGAGTCTGGGTCAGTTGACTTGGGCTTATCTACAGGGCCAAATATAGCAGTGTGGACATTCAGGCTCAGGCTGGCACCTGGTCTCTGAAACCTGGCTAGGAGCACGGGTCTCAGTGTGTGGGCTCCAGCCTAAGCCTTAACCTCTCCCTGTCCTATTTTTAGCCCCATAATGTAGGTACCATGAACCCGAGTCAATTTAGCCAAGCTCTGAGACTCAGTGCCTCAGGTCTTTTTTGTAGTGTAACCCTACCCTTTCTCCTGATCTGCGACTGCAGCTCACCTATTATCCCAGCTCTGCCCTCTCCCTACTCACTCTGCCAAGACACTCCAATCTTGACCCCCTCTTCCGTGCCTGGCCCCCATTTAACTCTCACGCCTGACCTGAAACACTGCCTGCAGTCCAGTTTCTAGCTCTCATATCCCTCTGCTAATGCCTCTCAGTCTTGATCCACTGACGACACTGCTACTCCAGTCTTGCACTTCAGTCCTGACCTGCACTGTTCCAGGCTTGAGTCCTCCATCCCACAAACTCTGACCTTGCATCTCAGTTCTGCTTTGCAAGAACTATACTCTTCCCATTCTGGGACACCCACCAAACTTTACAAAGCATTTCAGCCTTGACCTGCTTCCAGGTTTGGCTGTGCATGGTACCCACCCAGCAAACCAAGAGATTGGTAGATGGGGAAGTGAGCTGTAAGGCTAGCTCCTCTGAGTTCCATTTAGATCTGGTCAGAAGTAATGGAGCTGCAATGTCTCCAAGACAAACATCAGAGGGTGACATAGCTACAGGCAAGAACAGCAACTAGAAGGCAGCAGTGGCACACAGCACACGCAGTCACTTATGATGGCTGCTTGCTTGTGGCTTGACTGTGGCAATCAAGTCACTATTGCTGTTGTGTGCAGCAACATTCAGGCCTGGTCTACACTACGAGTTTATTTCGAATTTAGCAGCGTTAAACACACAACGAAGCCCTTTATTTTGATATAAAGGGCTCTTAATAGTGATATCTGTACTCCTCCCCGACGAGGGGAGTAGCGGTGAAATCGGTATTGCCATTTTGGATTAGGGTTAGTGTGGCCGCAATTTGACGGTATTGGACTCCGGGAGCTATCCCACAATGCACCATTGTGACCACTCTGGAAAGCAATCTGAACTCGGATGCACTGGCCAGGTAGACAAGAAAAGTCCCGTGAACTTTTGAATTTCATTTCCTGTTTGCCCAGCATGGAGCGCTGATCAGCACAGATGACCATGCAGTCCCAGAATCAAAAAAGAGCTCCAGCATAGACCATATGGGAGATACTCCGTTCCAAAAGATGAAATGCCAAAACATTTGAAAAATCTCCAAGGCTATGATGGACAGAGGCCACAACAGGGACTCGACACAGTGCTGCGTGAAGACTTAAGGGAGCTGAGACCAAGCGTACCAGAAAGCCAAAGAATGAAATGGCGCTCACAGAGGGAGGGCGACTGACGACTGTAGCTATTCCCACAGTTCCCGCACTCTCTGAAAACCATTGAATTCTTGGCTGAGCTCCCAAAGCCTGAAGGGTCAACTAAACATTGTCGCAGGTGGTTCAGGGTAATATGTCGTCAGCCACCCCTCCTTGCCCTTAAAGCAAAGGGAAAAATCGTTTCTTGCCTTTTTCAGTGTCACCGTATGTCTACTTTGGATGCTGCTGGCAGACATGGTGCTGCAGCACTACACAGCAAAATCCCACTTGCAGCTCTGCCTTTGCGACGGCAGCAGGGTGCAGTTATCAGAGACCAGGAGCCCGGTGCAACCATTTAGGTGAATACTAGGCGGTTGCATAGGGCCGCCAGAGATTGGGGGCACTCTCCAAAAGTGCCCGCCCCCAAAATTTTTCTTTAAAACTTTAAATGGTTGCAGCCGCTTGCTACTGGAGGGGCTGAGCTGCTTGACAGCTAGCATTGCTATTTCTGCCTGTCATCACCGGCTAGCCCAAAGTGGGTGCTCCCCGGGTCAGGGCGCCGCCGGTCAGCGTGCCCTTGAGGGTCCAGTGCGGCCGCCGTCGCAGCCCGGCAGCCAGGGCGCCCCCGCCCCAGGTCAGTGAGCCACCACCGCAGCCCAAGGGGGCGCCCCCCACCCCCGGGCGTCAGCGAGCCACCACCGCAGCCTGGCAGCCCAGGCGCCCCCCGCCCCCGGGGTCAGCGAGCCACCGCTGCAGCCCGGCAGCCCAGGGCGCCCCCCCCCGGGGTCAGCGAGCCACCGCTGCAGCCCGGGCAGCCCAGGTGGGGCCGCCCCCCGGGGTCAGCGAGCCATCCGCAGCCCGGCAGCCAAGTTGCGCCCTGCCCCCGAGGTCAGCGAAGCCACTGCTGCCGCAGCCCGGCAGCCCAGGGCGCCCCCCCCCCGGGGTCAGGGAGCCGCCGCCGCGACCCGGCAGCCCAGGCGCCCCCCCTCCCGGGGTCAGAGAGCTGCGGCTCCGGTGGACCTGCCGCAGACATGCCTACGGCAGCTCCACCAAGCCGCGAGACCCGCGTGCGGGGCTCGGCGAAATGTCCCGGCACCTAGGGTGCCAGAAACCTTAGCGCCAGGTCCTGAGGTAATGACTGATATCCATCATCGTTGTCCCATGAATGCTCCTGGCTGGCCTTGGTGAGGTTGGCCAGGGGCGCCTGGGCAAAAAATGGAAATGACTCCTGGTCATTCTCTTCTTTCAAGTTTTTGTCTCCTGGAGATTCACTCTTGCTTGGCACATATCGTAGCAGCTGGAGGCTGCCCTCCACTCCCCGCTTTGATCTCTGCTTGCAGAGATAATAAAGTCTGATGAGTGTAGCATTCACTCACGAAAGCTCATGCTCCTATACGTTTGTTAATCTATAAGGTGCCACAGGAAACTCTTTTCTGCTAATAAAAGTCAATGTTCTTTCTTATTCACTGCACTCTTTATTACTTCATCACACAAATAGGCGAGATAACTGCCACAGCAACCCAGGAGGTGGGACAGAAGGGAAGCAATGGGGTAGCATTGTTGCAGGGGCACCACTCTAGAATGACATGCACTCATCATTTCTGCGGGATGTCTGGGGCTCTGACTGGAGCGGCATTTGCCTCTCTAGTTCTTTAGTAGGCATTGCCTGATTTTTTAGGCAGGACTGACTCTCCCTTTAGACAAACTTAAGAAGAGAAATGATCTGGGCATCATTCACGTTTTTGTCCATGCGCCTCCGGCTGTCCTCACCAAGGCAGGCCAGGAGCACCCATGACAGCAGCAGATGCGTACAGTATGACTGGTAACATCATTGTCAACTTGCAAGAACAGCAAGACAGTACAGTAAAGCTGGTAACCGTCTTTACTAACTTGCAAAAGGCAAGGGGATGCTACTGTGTAGCGCTGCAGTACCGCGTCTGTTAGCAACATCCAGTAGAACATCAACGGTGACAGTTCTGAAAAAGGCTGAACAGTGCTCCATGGGCTGCAGGTGCTATGGTGTCTGCCCGGGCAATCCTGGGAAAAGAATGCGAAATGATTGTCTGCCATTGGTTTTTCACAGAGGGGAAGGATTGGTCTGAATGACATTTACCCAGATCACTGCGACACTGCTTTTTGCCCCATCATGCATTGTATCTTCTCAGGACCCAGAATTTCAATGGGCGGGGGAGATTGCAGGACCTATGGATAGCTACCCACAGTGCAATGACTCCGGAAATTCAACGCTAGCCTCGGTACATGGACGCACACGCCAACTTTATGTGCTTGTGTGGCTGCGTGCACTCGACTTATACAATCTGTTTTCCAAAAATCGGTTTCTGTTAAAATCAGAATATCCCTAGTGTAGACTTACCCTCAGATACATTTTCTTCTTCAAGTGGACTGTGCTCTGTCTTGTGCACCGTAGAGAAAACTTCCAGTCCAGTGCTGATTCCAACTTCAATAGTGCTGAAGATGAGCCCCACACAGGAAGCACAGACCTGCATTCTCAGCTCATGTGCCAGTTCCAACCATCAGTTCTTGCTTCCACCATGCAGGCATGTGTGGCTTTTACCTCTACAAAGCTGGAGTGATTTTTGTTTCCTGGGTAGTACATCTTTAAATGTCTAACAGCTCTCTTGACACGTCTCTGGCCTGCTCCCAGATCTTTTGTAGCCTTTGATGGAGAGGGGACAAACACACACACACACAGTACTCTTGTTGAGGAGTTTACCTTTTTTCTTTCTTAACCTAAATTAAAGACAATTTTAGGCTGAAAAACTCTGGTTGCTCTTCACATTTGGAAAAGATGGAGGCCAGTTATCATCTGGGTGTGATGGTTTCCCTGGGGTGCAACCTGAAATTGGGGTACTGCTGAGCCCTCTGGCTTACCCGCTAGGGCACCGTCTCAGACTGTGATGCTGTGACAAGCTGCAGACCTCTCCAGGTACTGCAGTTACACAGACATCCACAGGCAGGGACACACTGAACTGAGTTACATGAATGCTTTTGAAAGCCACTCAAGAGCCAACAATATAGAGGCTCCAGCCAATTCCCCACAGCTCCAAAGCCTTGCACCCAGAGCTACACCATCTTGCCCTGGTCAGAAGTCCGACCAGTGTAAGTTTATAACCTAGTCCCCCACTTCCACAAAAGAAAGTGGACATGCACCAGCCCTTGCAACCTGAGCAGATTTCTCAAGCACTTCAACCAAAACACAGTTTATTGGCTACAGAAAGATAGGTTGTAAGTGATTATAAGTAATAAGTGTACAGATCAAAGTTGGTTACCTAAGAAATAAAAGTAAAATTGCAATCTGAGTTCTATAAACTAGACAGTATTTGCATCAAGCAGTGTCTCACCCTGATAGATAGTACAAGCAGGTTACAGATCTTCCACACACAGGCTGGAACTCTCCTTTAACCTGGGACCGCCTCCCCAGTTTCAGTCTTTGTCCTCCAGACGTGTTTCCAGCTGTTGAGTTGTGGGGGGAATGAGGCCCAGTGATGATGTCACTTCCAGCTTGCTGGAAAGACCCTTTGCTTTGATGTGAGTGAAGCAGTGCCCATTGTATGTACTCTGTCTCAGAGGTCTCCATAGTATGCGGTTCCTGGGATAGATCTTGGGAATGTGGATTCCCTTTAATGGGTTATCAGCATGTCTAGATCCTTCACTGCTGTACCTGAAATATTGGTTGTGGGTGTTTCCCAACCTCACAACACATTTCAGTAACACAGAGAGAGCAAAGCATCATAACTTCCCATACAATGATAGCACATACAATCCAAGAGGATATTAATATTCAATAAATCAAGACTGTCAAGGTTAATTCCCCACTCTGGCACTTCGAGTGCAGAAGGTGGGGGCCCGCAGGGATTCTAAAAATTAATACTGGCCACTCCAGGCTTATATTAAACTCCCAAGGTTACAAGTTTTCTCTGACTTTGGATTGGTTGATGCTGCCACATCCAAATGCAGAACTCCTCGGAGAGCCCAGGAAGGTGCACTTGGGAATTCCTTCATGTGGGGTACCCTCAAGCCCTTTCATGTCCCCTCCAGGAAAGAGCTGAGAAAAAGAAAAAAAAAGAAATCAACTGTTTCCAACAGCTAATTAAACAACACGTACACAAATCTCCTAAAACACAGAAGGAAAGACTCGACACCAATTTGCAGGATAACCGAGGAGGCAAAAAGCTGCTTTTCTGAGTTCACCTGCCTCTTTTATTATCTAAGATTACACATGCAGTGAATTGGGGAGATATTAAGGCCTGGTATCGCAGGACAGCGGCGGCTGATGATGGCGAAGCAACCAGAAAACCCGGAATCCCTGTTCCTTGCAATCCTGGCTCAGATAACTGCTAACTCAATGTTTACTTGTTTGCTTGATTTGTTAATGACAGCTTCGGGAGTGGAGGGGAACCAGCAGCACCCCTCCCTTCGGGAGCGGATGTCCTTTAATATTTGGGAACAATTGGCCAAAACGGCAAACACGTCTCATTTTGTTTGTCTGAAAGTGTTAATGCTGGGGAACTGTTAGCTCATGCTTGATTCCAGTTTGCCATGCGCCAGAGGATTCGCTATAAACAGAATCGCTCCATAACATATTCTACCATGGTTAATTGGGGCCGCAGCACAACATTTTTTGCCACAGATGCCTTATCCCTTCACACCCCTTATGTAGCCAATGGCTTAATATCACTTATGCACGAATGGTAAATTGCAGTGATAAGAGAGTGCCAAAAGGGTGTATGAAATTTAAATATGATAATTTTAATTGTTCAAAGTATGTTAATGTATCCTTAATTATGCACACTTATACTCCCGACAGGTTGGTTTTTTACGTGTGGTTGTTAGAACTTTTAATTATATTCCTGCTAATCTTAGTGATGGCACGTGCTGCTGTCTTAGCAGATTGACTGTTGTGTTGCCTTCTAAACCTATTCAGCAGGCGCATACAATCTATGGAACTGCCAGGAGACTGTGATCCCTCAGTGACATTGCTTAGTGAAGCAGAATTATGTGTCCTTGTGACATCACTAGTCGGAGTTCAGCGCTGGCTGTATTAAATGCACGCCAACTTAATAAACTGGCATGCTATGCAGTGAAAGCATTAAATGCAACCTCTTCAGCTAATGCCTTTTAAATTCAGAGCAGCATGAGTTAAGAGATGCGATTTTAGATAATAGAGCTGCCATAGATTTTTTGCTATAAAAGCATCATCATGGTTGTTGCATTGAGATATAAAATATGTGTTGCTTTAATTTGACAGATAACAAGCCGCCCATTGAGGGACGACTGGAGGAGCTAAAGAATCTTACTCACAACATAAACAGGACGGGATTCAGGGTTCTGTTTTCACTGGGTGGCTACCTGATTTAACTTGGCTGAGACGCCTTTGGTATTGCATAATTGGGATTGCTGGACTTGTGGGCTGTTGCTGTTTTATTCAGTGTTCCTTCCTTGTATCAATGCTGTACAGCTACTTGGTCTCAACGGCCAAAGCTATAAGGCTGTCTGCTGACGACTGGCACGTCTTGAGAAACAGTTGAGGGTACCAAGCCTGCAGTTTATTAGAATGAAACAGGGGATGTAGGAATGACCTTGGCCACAGGCCTGGATACCTTATATTGAGGCATCTTTTTTGTCTGCAAGCTGGGCACACCGGTTTCTTATCACAGAACTTGGCTTTCCTCCATCCTCCCCTGTACTTTCACACACGGCCCGTTTGCATCTGGCGTGTTGTTGTAACTTCCCCCCTTTCGCAGTCCCCCACAGGACTGCCGTGTCTGCAGCTGGGCTTTTTTGCAGTTTGTATGCTGTTGAGCTCGTGATGAAGATTTTTGTAAAGAATCTTGATTGTTCTGTGCAATTGGGCGCAGTGTAATTAGATACTATAAAAGAGGCAGCGAAACCAGAATAAGCAGCTTTGCCTCCTCGGTTATCGCTCAGTGGTGTCGAGTCTTCCTTCTCTCAGTCAAAAAACGCAACTGTCTCGCGGGCTGACGAGCATTGCTCTGGGGGACAATCAGATGACACGCAACGACTGTGCTTTCCAAGTACAGGAGGGTGACTATCACTGCCAGAAACGTAAGAAGCGTGAAGTAGCCTAGAACAGCGTCCCTGGGATTATTGGGAATGCCATTCTAGCGGAACCTGTGGATGGGCATCATCACCTGAGACAAAGCGGCTGCCAGCTGCTATACTCCCCTAGGAACATGGCAACCTGCCCGAAAACCTAGTAATATACCCTTCTGACATACTGCCCAATGGTCGGCTATAGGAGTGCGGCCTCAAAAGAGCGAGTGGCCCCTCTGCATAACAGAAGGAGGAACGCTTTTAAGGAGACAGCGGAAGGAATCATAAAAACTTGTGTCAGGCAACACAAACGGTACTGGTGGAGATCTTCAATCTACCTCGCTTTCGGATGGGTGATGCCCTGGCAAAACCTATCAGGGTATCACGAACATCTCTGCACCAGCACTTCCAGCAGCATCTATCAGAAGGTACTATCTGGGCTGCCTAAAACGGCTCTTATAAGGGTCCGAAGCGACGTTTACCACATATTGTTAAATCAGCTGGCGGATCCCAGGTCTGAACTTGAAGTAAGCTTAATGGGCATGGGAAGTTCTGCAAGACGGGGCACAACATCATCAGGCGAGTTGGCTGACACAACACCCAGTGGGGAAGTTGTAGTGTCTCTCGCATGGCGACTCCGATGGAGGTGAAGGCCTCATTGACTACCCTGAGCATAGCTAGCTTCAAGAAGCAGCTGTGTGATTGCGGCAAGACGTCGAATGCAAGGTGAATAGGCAAAACTTGGGGGCTGTCTTCCTGTCAGCCAAGCAACCCTACACTCGTGAGAAACTGTGGAATGTGGCAGCCCTCAGTAGATAGGAACAAGCTGGAGAATGGACATGGTTTGTGTTGAAGGCATCTCGCGCTGGACGCCTTCTCAAAAAAATCTGATCTACACAACTCAGATGCTGCTTGCAAAGAAAACAAGAGCTCCAATGCCATGCTCAACCTAGACCGGCCAGGGTTTAATAAGCAAAGACTCTACTGACCACAGGTAAGGTCTGGCGAAAGCAATTTCCCTGGACTTACCCCAACTCACAGGATAATTTCCAGGTCGGGCTGCACCTGATGAATGAACGCGGTCAAATGGCAGGGCCTGCATTTGCTGCTCATTGAGTAGTCCATCTTAGTAGGGTTCCGTGTAACCTCACAAGTTCAGAGGACAGAGAATCGTCACGTGGGAACCTGGAAGGTAAGATGACAGTCCGACCTTATGTTGACAGAATTCCCCCCACCTTAAGAAGGCACGGTCTCTCTGGAGGCCACCATGGAGAAATCCCCATTCTAAAACACAGAAGGATGCCTATACTGAGCGTGCAATAGTGGTTAATGATTTTGATGGCATCAGACGGCCAATGTTTACATTATCAGACGTTACAAACGGATGCCTTAAATCCTGAGCAAGATATAATAGCAGGGCATTGTGCCATTGAGACGATTGTGATGGCCTCGAAAATAGTCTTCCGGCTCTACCAAGTTGCCACAGCTATGTAGTGTTTGCAAAAGAACAAACACATCCCCAAAGCCATGAATCTACTGCAACTGAGGATAATACATGCTGCTTGTCTATAGTGGTCCCAAGAAACATCAGTATCATTGAGAAACTCCTGATGAACACCAATAGAATCGCGAATCCGCAGATAGTATCCTGTGATTGACCATGTGGCCAGGAGCGCTGGTGACGTGAGAGGCAGTAGAGCGTAGACACAAAGTAGTTAAGCACTTGATGACTGGAGACTGAGGGAGTGGTGGTTTATGTGTTAGAACCCCATATCAGATAATACCCGGAGGTAATAATCAGCATTCTCCCTTGCTCTATCACTGACTCACTGGTGTGACCTGGCCCAACCAACCCTCATTGCCCATGCCTACAGTTCCATAGGTACAAGGGGGATAACATAGGCCACTGCCTCGCAAAAGGTGTGAGATAGTTTATAAAAGAGCTTGGGATTGCCAGATACAGGGAGCAGTGGAAGCGTAATCAATTGATCTGATCTGCTCCATTCACTCAAGTGCAGCTACCATGTCTCTGACAGAATATGGTCCATGCGGGGCGCGCCTGTATGCTCCAGTCAACAGCAAAGCCACATGCATCAAGTAGCCTCACAGCAAAAAGCAACCTCTGGAAACAATCGCTCGTGATCATTGTTGGATTTTTCATTCAGTTAGTGCTTTGGTAGACTCCGCTCCTGTAAGGAACGGAAAGAAGGGGCAGGAGGGAGGAAGCAGAGAGACACGCGTCTGGGGTCGTCTCATTGATGGCAACAGTTTCTACTAATACAGCTGATCTTCGTCTAGCAACATGAAAAAGATGGCCAGGCCAGCTTTACCCAGGTTACTGCATGGAATACCGGTCACATACATACCCAAGACAACCTCGTTGATACATATCTGTACTTTGATATAGATAGATAGGTGCTGGTTTAGCTGTAGAAGACAGTACATCTTGCCATAAGATGTGTTTGTGTCTGCCAAAGAACCCCCAGTAGCTGCTGGGGGCCACTGTTTCCCAGCCCCACGATGTGTAATATTCGGACCGCAGCAAGCACTTGCCTGAGAGCCCGTCCTGCGGATAGAAAAATGGCAAGGTCATGGTAGTTTAATAAGGCAAGATTCTCACGGGGGTAAATTGAGTGTTGTGCCCATCATCTGGCTGCACCCACTGAGGATGTAAGCTGGAGTGTACAATATCTCCTGAGTAAACTGCTGAAGCCAAGGGATATTTGGCTCAGTCTAGTTTGCCCTGAGCAAGCTCTGTTGCGGTCCATGTCAACCCCAGCTGGGATCCCCTGTCCCAAATACCATGGCGCAACGGGTCATCAAGAAAAGAACCAACCTTTTAAACCTTTTCCAGCCATGCTGGTGCACTCCCCGATGGCTGCTGCCTCCACTGCTGCTCCATTGCTTCCAGCTGCCAAGTCCCCAAGGCCATCAGGCCCTCAATCACACCCAGGTTCCTCATCCTGTGAGTTCTGGTATGAAGTACCATCTTGGCCCATGCGCCAGGGACTGAACCGGGACCTCCAGACTAACAGGACAGGAGTCAACCTCACAGCGGCGGCGTGTAACAAACCTCAATCCTCAGATGGGCAGTGTGTGAGAACCTGTATCAACACTAAGCATGAAGGGACACTGGCAAGAATTATGCCCCTCGCTGCCAACTGCCATCACTTCCAGGATAGGGTGCCGTGGGAGCAAGTCCACTGCTGTTGCCTGCTAGGTGCAAAGGCACGGGAAAGGGTCAATTTAAGGACGTCTAAACTCTGGCTATGTGCATTGGTCTCCCTTGGTCTTGGACTGCGGTGAGTTCCGGCAGGGATCAGAACTGGCTCCTGCAAGCTTGCAGTGGCGTTCCAGGTCTTTATCAGTTCAGTTATTACTGCTTTATTCTTAAGCCATCTCTCATTATGCTGAAGGATCAAACGTACAGGAAGGAAGGCAGATCCAGCCCACAGGAGATAGCAGATGCAGGGTGATAGCTGGTGCCATGGGGAATGCTGCGGGCTGAACCCTGGAGTGGGAAGCATCTCACAACAACCGGCTAATGAGGGCAAAATGACGCTCACCATTGTGTGACTGTATCAGCCTAGACATTCCTGACACCACAGCAGGCCAGCTCTGGGCTCAGGTCAGCTGCCTGCCTCTTTTGTGGGCTTGCTCCGTTGCGTACACGAAGTAGCTACACTGACTCAACCATATATGTGGCTCGGGAGGGAACCCCTGGGCACTTCCAATACCTTAAGTCAGCAGTTGTGACTCCTCTTCTCACTCAGGTCAAATCTACCCAGGAGAAGGTGATGGCGTGCACTTGTCTCTCTAAGAGCTGAGCAGCTGACCTAAGACTGGCCCGAAATAACCTTGTATAGGACCTTCACTGTAAAATAGGGTAGCATTTTAAAAGCATATACTAGAAAGGGTGGACTAGGCGTCATAGCTTGCAAGAGGCTCTACAGGTGTTTTTCTGAAATCAGCTCCTGAGGCCCTGGATTGGACAACCTGGCCTCTCAATTTAAGAAAATTAGTTCTCCCGCGTTGTGGTGTGGGGAAACAGCTGAACCAACCAGGAGCCAAATAAAAGAAACCCAGGAGATATTTGGAAAGTCCTGATTTCGAGGGCCTTGATGCCAATTGTGAATGCTATGGGCGGAGAGAGAGAAGAAGTGACTGATTCCAATGTTCTGGCTGAGCAATCTGGCCACAGCACCGTAAAGTTCTGTATTTCCTGCAAAGCTACAAAACCGAATGTCGCCGCACTTTCTCTCGCTGGTTCTTTACATATTTGAGGGCCCATAGACGATCAATTCAGTGTACAACACCATTGGCGTTGCAGGTCACTGCGCAGACCTATAGCGCCTATCCTGACTTAGACCTTTTGTATCTGCAAACTAGCCACCCAGGAGCAGCCTGGTTGACAGACGGACTTGTGCTAAATAGAGCAGCAATGGAGATCCGCATCGTATGTGGGCAGCAGCATACAAGTGGGACTACCAACTAATCTAATCTATAGGGGGAGGTATACTGAAGGTGAGGTTCATAGGAGGGGCAATAAAGTCCCCTTGTGGGCCACTGACGAACGTGGGGAAGCCATATGGGTATATATATTCTTGCGCACTGTGCAAGGTCCAGTCTCCTCTTTCCATCACCAACATGAGAAATTGGTCAACTTTCCCCATCTTTAAGCTTTTCACAGTATGGTAGAATTGATGTAGAATCCACACCCCTCTGTGGCTCAAAGATCTATGGCATTCCGCAAGTCAGCTGTTAATCGTATAGCCACCTAAATACCACAAAACTCAGGATAGATTCTTCTCCACACGCTATCAGAAAATTAATATAGTTAGTATACCCTTGATTCTCGAAAATGCCAGGGTAACATATAGACGATTGATCGGGATAGTCAACAGTCTTTACTGGACACCAATGTAATCCGGTCATGTGGTCTCCTGGACATTTCTTACAGCCTTTTAGTCCACAGGGACTCAAAGCCTTGTAGTCAGAAGCAATGACGACAAAATCTATTTGTTTTTCTGAGTGTCATAAATTATACCAATTGGTGCAGAAGAATAGTATCAAGAACAAATCCAAAATGGAAGATTTCTTACCTATTATTAAAAAAGTAATAAGCAATAATCACCAGGCTAATATGCCGAAGTTTCAGGCGTCTGTACCGAATACTGCATCATTTGGATCTGTTATTCAAATGTAGATTGGAGCCCTACTAACAGTACATGAAATATACGGGTCAATCTCACTGATTGCTAATGAAGATAAGTATTTCATCAAAGGAGGGCTCCGGTTAAGAGGAATATCTATGCTGGAGCTAAGTTTGGAGTCACCTGACCCACAAAGTACATAGATCCTATAAGGTGTGGGTTGGTTTTTAATAACATATGCTTGTGAAAAATTTATGTCCTAGTTGACACCGCTCGCTAAATTCCACCCCTTAACGTGCTCTAAAGAGTGGAGCATCTCGACTGCTGCGCTGTACATAACCACTTAGCTTCCTGGTAAAAGTTCATAGCATTGTAAAAGAATATTATATGCGTACCATTGACTCCAATATTACTATTAAGACATTAAAATGTGTTAATGAACGCGGTCATGAATGACCTAATACTGCATGTACAGCACACATGACAGACATGAAGTAGTTGGAGTAGATAGTTACCCAATCAGCAATCTAATGAGTCGTTGAAGATCTCATAACAAACTGGTATTTAACCATATATTAACGCCTTAAATATACCTTAGTAAAGGCGACAATAAGGGGGGGGTGTCTATGTGAGTGATTTTTCACACATAGAGTTAACAGAAATTTCTGTCCTGCTAGAGAAGTCTTAACAAACAAAAACATCTTGTAAA
>NC_133777.1:30996633-30999516 GCF_003597395.2 Chelonoidis abingdonii
AGCTTGCAGACAAGAACAAGATACCTCAATAATAAAGTATCCAGGCCTGTGGGCCCGAGGTCATTCCTACAAAACACAAAAATCCAAATCTGTTCTAAAAAAGGTAAACTTTATTAATTAAAAAAAAAAGAAAATACATCTGGGAACTCAGGGTATTGCTATATTTTAAAAGAGCAATTACAAGGATTAAGCATCAAGAATAACTTTCTTGAGGTCCTTAAAGGTTCCAAGCAGAACAGAGGCACCTGGGGTTAGAACAGAGGAATCCACAACCATAACAAAATAAAAGGAATAAAACCTAATCACATCTTCCTAGACATTTCCTGATCTACTTACATATCTTGGGTTTTAAATGAGTAGTTTCTAGGTATGATACTGATTATTTTTTCATACCTGGCCCAAGCTTCTTACAGCATAGTTGCTGTCCTGTCCGCATCTCCCCAGGAGAACAACAACAACAGACAGACAAAAGGGGAGTCTTGTTTCAATTTTTAAAAGTTTTAGCTTTCCCATTGGCCTTTTGGCCAGGTGCCCACTCACTTCCTCTTACGTATGCATAGCAGAGAGACTTTTTAACCGTTTACAGGTAGAGCAATTAGAGAACAGCTACTAAGAGGGATTTTATAGCTACTGGCTGGATGGGTTTCCATAAAAGGGAGCTACCACTCTCCCCCTTCATTTATCACAAAGTCTTTTAAAACTATACTCACAAGGCATACTTGGTACAAAATATATCCTAATAATATGACAGTGGTGAATATGGGGGTTCCAGGATGCAGCTTTGAAGCACAGTGAGCCACAATGGCACATGCTGGGAAGTCATGGCTAGATACTCCTTTTCAGTCTGCTTCAGTATATAATCTAGAATATGGGGGAAAGCATACCTGTATAGATACAGGATTTCTGTTCAGATCCAAACCCAAACTTCACAACTGACTACTGGCTCTGGAATGGGGCAAACCAGAACCTTAGAACTGAGCTCCCTGCCCCCAAGCTTTGGGAGAGTTTGAATCTAGATCTGAACTCTTCAGCTCCAACCCTTCTCTAATCTTATCAGTTAGTTAAGTGCTCAAATGCTACAATGATGCACTATGATGTAACAACCAATATTTGATAAGTAAGTAGGTAGATGGATAGATAACTATGGGAGCAGAGATTAGATAGCTTGCTAGAATGAGAGATAGAATGTTATCAATATATTTCCCATTGGTGAGTCAAGTGCCGGGGAGAGGAATGGACGAATAAACCATGGAAGATTTATGTGAAAGGGCTTGGGGGAGGGGATCCTTGCAAGATTGGATGGATCCTGGGATCTAAGACCAAACTGCAGCATGTCATCCTTGCAAAGGACACACTGTCCCATCTTTTGCTCAGAAGGAGATTTCACCAGCCAGCAGCCAAGTCAAAGGAAGCTTCTTGCTAATTGCTGGAAGTCATTTGTACCCAGAGGTGTCGGGAACATCCGAGAGCAGCTCAAAGCGAATCAAAGAGCTCTTGATGGATTTGGAAAGTGGTCCCCCCAAGAGGGAAGGCAAAGGAGAGAGAAAGCACAGGAGAGAGACACAGGAAAGGGCTAACAGACCCTGCACTATCATTGGCACAGCAGCTGAATCCCTGATGCTGCTTTACTTCTGCACTTGGAAAGGGATTCGGTTCTGTTTGGCTGTTTAAACTGATCATTTTTCTTCACAGACTGGCACTTCCGTCTGGCTCCCTGGTGGATTTCACCTGCAGGGGATCCTCACATCTAAGTCTGTGGCTCAGAGCAAGGACAGGTTTTCCATGTGTGGGGGAAGATCTTCAGGGGATTTATATTTTCCACGATGTCAGTGGAGCCAAAACAATTTACACTGGCCAAGGCTCTGCCCACAGAGACATATTTCACCTGCACATGAATGAATCATAACATTTTGCACCTTTTTGTATTATAAGATTGTGACACTCAGGGTTCCAAACACCCAGGGGGAGAGCAGAGGTTCTGAACCCCAAAGAATCAACAGTTGAATCAACTGATTGTATACAATAGTATTATACAATCAACGTGTATCAAGTAAGGTGTTTTATGAAAGCCTGCTGAGTAATATTATTGAGTGATGTATGGTTAGCATGGAAGGAGTTATGTATGTGTGCTGGAAATATGTTCCTAAAATATTTTCAGACCAAAGCAATCTGAGTAGAGCAGATAAACAAGTTTGTCCTAGACAAAGGAATGTAGATTCACCAGTCTGCCAGGGTCAAGCTTTGCAAGAAAAGGATATTTGCATCTAAGCTAAACAAGGTGACCAAGCTTATTAGGCACACTGACTGGAGGGTGAAAGAAGGGGCTTGGCAAATGCACCCTGAAGAACAAACTGCAGGGTAGAGGAACTTTGTCAGGGCTTACTTTTCCAAGGTTTACTGGACTATAAAAATAAGGAGAGACTCCCTTGAGTTATCTATCACTTAGGACAGAGGGAACAGTGCCCTCTGGTTCCATGAACATTGGGTTCTCTTGCCAGAAGGGCTGGAGATGCTGGTAACTTAATGTAAATAAGGAAACTGCTTAGGCAAAGATTGGAACTTGCTAAAATTATGTTTCAGGCACTAGAAAGTGAGTTTTGTTTCGTTCATAACCAGACCAGTCTCTTCCTCTTGCTTAGATCGCTGCACTTATTCTTAGTTTTACTATAAACCATCTCAGTGCTGTTACATTGAATTAAGTGTGAGTCATCAGTTAAACTACCTGACTGGTGTGTGCATGGTGTCTTTGGTCCCCATTGCTGTGATTGTCCCGTGAGCAGGGCTGAACACTGCAGGGAGGCATCTCTGGGTAGCTCAGGAACTGTGGCTCACTGATTGGCACCTGTAAGGCCAGGTTCAAATTGGCAGAGTTTCGAGGAGTTT
>NC_133777.1:31000389-31026418 GCF_003597395.2 Chelonoidis abingdonii
AATTAGTGTAATGACCCAACCATTCCCAGTCTCTGTTTAGGCCTGAGTTAATTGTATCTAATTTGCATATTAATTCGAGTTCAGCAGTCTCTCACCTTTTCATGTTCTCTGTATGTATAAATATCTCCTGTCTGTGTGTTCCATTCTATGCATCTGAAGAAATGAGCTGTAGCTCATGAAAGCTCATGCTGAAACAAATTTGTTAGTCTCTAAGGTGCTACAAGTACTCCTGTTCTTTTAGCGTATACAGACTAACACGGCTGCTAATCTGAAACGAGTTTGCTAGTGAAGCAAAGAGACAGGAGTCGAAGAGAGCTGGTGCATGGTCTAATCTCCAGCAAAGCACCCTCTTCCTATGGCAGAGGGATAACGCAGTGGGTTACGCGTCTGGAGAGCATCACAAAAGTACTGTAGTGTCTTGAAATTATTGTATGAATGGGTGTTTGAAGTATTTGTAACACTCATTCACTTGCTATCTAACACATGCCAAACCCCAGAGGTGGTGTTATCTCTAGAACAAACCACAGCACCATACAATCCCTTGAATTTATCATTCCCCTCTGACCACCCCACCTGCACTCCATTGAGCCCCATCATGATTTCTTCTACCATTTTCAATCTTAAAACAGTTTCAGGCTGTCACTGTAATTTAAAAGAACCCACCAGTGAAACATTTTCTTCTTCCTTGCAGATGTGGAACTGATCTCCACAAAGACATTGGCAGGAGGCCCAGGATGGTGAAATCACATGATCCCCTGGTCTAGAGCAACTTTATATCATTAGAAAGGGGAGATGCTCACTTTGGCATGGGATACACAGCAAGTCCTGGATGATCTTCCATATTGTGGAGGAAATCCTGACTCACTGATGTCAGTGGGAGTTTGGTAACAGCCCACCTGCCAGAATGGCAGAGTCAAACACCAAAAAATCTGGAACAATATTTCTAAACTGGTGGGTTGTGACCCCAGAGTGGGGGAGGGGGCATGAAAGACAATGGGGGGTCATGAGGCATTGAAAATGTTATTGCAATCGAAAGCAAGGAAAATCACACTCCTGGAACTCTCTCCCTGTTCAAGGTCACATAGTCACAGAATAATAGACATGTCGGGCTACAAACCTCCCAAAGCACACTCTCTCTCTCTTATACATTGCTAGCATGGATAGATTTTTCTCCTCTTATTTTTATGGTAGACTTCAGGGGGCCGCAACCATTGCTGCCTTCAAACAAGGAGTCACCAACCTGAAAAGGGTGAGAAATACACCTATGGGAAATATATTGATAACATTCTAGCTCTCATTCTAGCTAGCTATCTAATCTCTGCTCCCATAGCTATCTACCCATCTACCTACCTACTTACCAAACATTGGTTGTTATATCGCAGCCCATCGTGGTAGCATTTAAGGACTTAACTTACTGATAGGATTAGAGAAGGGTTGGAGCTGAAGTGTTCAGATCTAGATTCAAACTCTCCCAAAGGTTGGAGGCAGAGAGGTCAGTTCTAGAGTAGATATGGGGACAGAGCAGGCGACAGGGTTTGTTACAGGGATTGGTTCCTGAGTTAGGGTTTCTGTAGTGTGGTGTGTAGTTGCTGAGGAGTATTTGCTTCAGGTTGGGGGATGAATAAACCATGAGCACCTGCTGCTTGGGGAGGGGGCTGGGAGAAAGTCCTGTGAGGCAGCACTGTGTAAAAAGAGTGGGGCAGAACTCTGCAGTCTGAGGGTGGGTGAAGGGTCTATAGAGAGCTGAAATGAGAGTTTTATGTTCTGTTACTTTGGAGTTGAAGATGAGCTTAGAGGAGGTGAAAGATCTTGTGTTTATTTGATTTGTGGAACAATCCCTGGTTTGGACTCTTTACTCCTGGGAGGGGGATGGATGCAAGTGTGGCCTGGCTGGAGGGCCATGTCACTGCCCAGAGCAACAGGGTGAGTTGCTGAAATGCTAGGCCTGGGTTATGGTGAGTGTGATGCTCCTGTTTCTTAAACGTCAGAATATTCTTCCTGTCCTGCTACTTCCCCCTCTACCTCACCCAGAGTCCTCACTCTTCAGGCACATCCTCCTTCCCTCATCTCCAGCTGCCTTGCCAGGTGGAAGAAATTCCCTGCAAGCCTGAATATATACACAAAAATAGTCCTGGGTCTAATTCTCCTTGATGGAGCCCCTCTCTTGTTAATCCAGCAGCAATTGCTTGGTGAGGAGCTGTGTTTTTGCTGATTCCATGCTCCTTGCAGGCTGAAACTGGAGCTCTGCTTGGAAACCTCCTGGGAATCAAATGTGTATCTGCCTTCTATTGGCTGGTGTGTGTGTAACACCAACAGACCCTGGTCATTGGTGGGCAGGATCGAACTTGGGAATCTCTGGAGCTAAATGCAGAACCTCTCCTGCATAAACTATTCTCTCTCTCTCTCTCTCTCACTCGCTCTCTCTCAACAGCACATGCAGGTGTGTGGTTACATATGCTCCCCCAAGAGCTGACCATGTACACTGATCTTCTCTTGATAGGCATGTTAACTTAGTGTATATGGCAGTGAGAGACTGGGCCAAGTGTGGGCACAAAGCAGACAGGTCTGCCCCCTCCACAGCTCTGCCAGATCACTCTGGCAGCCCACCTGCTAGGCAAGCTTGGGCCCAGCTTTACCAGTGCAACTCAGTCCTGATATGGCAACTTTGTGCAATAACTTTGGGAGATTTTCCTGTAATAAGATGACGTACCATGGTGGGCCAAGGATTGTCTGAAATTCCAAGGGGGATGGTGGCCACGGGCCTGCAGGAACTAAAAACAGTTCAGGGAGGAGACACTTTCACTCAGGCTGTAACCCCTCCGGACAGGCTCATATATGCTAGTTCAAAGTGGACTCTCCAGAGACCACCAGCCAAAGAAAGGCAGCCATCCACTACCTGAAAGGGAGTTCCAAAGAGGATGGAGCTAGGCTGTTCTCAGTGGTGGCAGATGACAGATAAAGGCAATGATCTCAAGTTGCAGTGGAGGAGGTTTAGGTTGGATATTAGGAAACACTATTTCACTAGGAGGGTGGTGAAGCACTGGAATGGGTTACCTAGGGAGGTGGTGGAATCTCCATTCTTAGAGGTTTTTAAGGCCTGACTTGACAAGGCTTTGACTGGGATGATTTAGTCGGTGTTGGTCCTACTTTGAACAGGGGGTTGGACTAGATGACCTTTTGAGGTCTCTTCCAACCCTAATATTCATAAAATATAAGGGACCTCAGGAGATCATCTAGTCCAACCCCCACCAGGGCCAATCCCCAAAGAGATTTTTGCCCCAGATCCCTGAATGGCTGCCTTGAGATTCAACTTACAACCCTGGGTTTAGGAGACCCGTGCCCAAGCCACTGAGCTATCCCACCCCCACAGTGAGTCTGTGAATGGACTTTTGGATAAAGAACCTGTGTTTAAAGTGACGCAAGACCTGCTTTCTGATCCAGGCTACTGAGTCCCCATAAGACTGATGGCTGACCTCTGGGAAGCTCTTAGCAGGTTTATAGAAATGTTTATTGTTTCTTTTTTTATGTTTTACAAAGTGGGAATGTTCTTGCTGTGTTATGTGAATGCTGAGTGGGGAGTATTGACCTGGGAAGGTTGCAGGGGAGTTGGGCTGGGACTGACTGCCTTGGGGAAGGGAGCATACCTGAGCATGTAACCTGAGAACCCAGGAGGCAGGTTGAAGGCCAGGTGACACCTCTACCCAGGACACTGAACAAAGGACACAAAGGCTGGGGGAGGAACCAGGAGGAGGCTGAGTGAGAGGCTGGGGGGAGTTTTCAGTTTTGAAGCTGGTTGGGAAATGGAGAGGGTCACCCCAACTGGGCTTTGGCTTCCCAACAGGGATGTTGCCTCCCTGGGGGCCCCAGATGGACCTAACTAAAGGGGGTCCTGTTGTCTGTACTGACAAGACCAGTTTTGGACTGTGTTCCTGTCATCTAAATAAACCTCTGTTTTACTGGCTGGCTAAGAGTCATGTCTGACTGCGAAGTGGGGGTGCAGGACCCTCTGGTTTCCCCAGGACCCCGCCAGAGCAGGCTCACTGTGGGAAGAGCACAGAGGGGCAAAGGATGTCAAATGCTCCAAGGAGAGACCCAGGAGGTGAAGCCGTGAAGACAGTCTTCCCCAAGGGAGAGGAGGCTCCCCAAAGTCCTGACTGGCTTTGTGGGGAGCAGTTCCAGAGCATTGCCCGGGGACTCTGTGACAGTTTTATCTTTAATACTTTTACTTTAGGAATAAACATGCTGACTTAGAAATGGCAGGAGGTGTAACTTGTAACTGCTGGAATAGCGTTGTTCAGAGCCTTTGAGGAGTAAGCAAAGAGCAGACGCTGGCCTGTTTGGGCAGTCTGGCTTGCTGGGGATGTCACAACGTAGGCAGGGAACTGTATAACGTGGAAAAACAACCTGGTCAGAAGGGAGAGGGATGCAGGTCTCTGCCCAAGAAAGGTGATAGCTGGGAAGCTGGAAGCCTGAAACATGTGCCTGGTGAACCACAGAATGGGAATATAGGTGTACTATTTGCCCTGAACTGGAACGTAGCCTCCATGCTGTCCCATTTCTCTGTGCCCCCCAGACCCAATACTGCCAGTACATACCCATCCTGATCTGCACCCCCTCATAGCAATCCCAGTCCTATACTGGCAACAACAGGTGAAACAGTTTCTTTGGCGGGGTGGGGGTGGGAGGGAGGTTGTTATCAGTAAAAATGGAAAAAGAAAAATCTGTTTCTCTGAGGAAGTAAATATGAAAGGGTACTGGGGAGTCACAACTGGCAATCTGAGAGGTCTTTGACTGTGGTCCGGAAGCATTCACACCTACTGGACTCATACAAGCTGTTCACGGCCATGTAGATGCAGCCTCTTCAACCATGTCACGAAATCTTTGGAAGCCTGATCCAAAGCCCATTGAGACCAACAGGAAGGCTTCAATTGATTTCATTGGTCACTGGCTCAGGCCCCTGCCTTGCAGGAAGTTTGATGGTGCTGGGGAAGGGCAGGTGAAAACAGACAAGGAAAGGAAATTTACATTCTTGAGTGCAGAGCACCTCACAGCAGAGGGTAACCGCAGCCTCAGCAGAAGAGTTGATGAATAATAATAATGATGATTATTTTATTATTTCCCTAATTAAAGAGCTGCAGCTCCCAGGTGAGAGGCAGAGTGAGCATCTCCCATTAATCTTGCCAACCCCAGCAGTGAACAGAAGCTGTTTCTTTAATGAACAATCTCATGGCCACTTTAAGGCTGGCTTAATGACTGGGCCTTGGGTGGCGGAGCTGTAGGGGAGGGAAAAGCAGGCATGATCTGTGCTGATGGGGCCTCATTTGGATAGCATCCAGGCCTGACCTGTTAACATGAACTAAAGTGTCATTAGAATCCATCCCCAATGTGAGGGGAGCTTGTAATTAAAAACAAAGAAAGTCATGAGTCAGTAGGAGCCCAGCACTTAACCCTGGAACCATTTAGCATTGTCTGATCGTAGCCCTGAGCCTGCAATGTCCTTGGATGGGCCTGAGACTGTAGCACACAGTTGTTGCTCTTCAGTACATATACAAATCAGTCCCCCATGAGTGGGGAGCCCTCTGCACTGAGTGTTAGCAAGTTCTGGCCTTGAGAAAGCATCAATTAGACATCAGCACATGGGCTATGGGGTTGCCCACCACAGGAAGTATATGACTCCCATGTCAGGAGTGCTTGACAAGCTTCCGTAGAAATTTAAGTGTCTGCACAGTACCAACAATGTACTAGTGCACTGAAGACAGATGCAGAGTTGTGCCCCACAGGGCCCTAAATACCTTCTGAGATACCAGAATGCCCAGATTCATTTTGTACCACGGCTAATGGGCCAGGCTTCACGCAACTCAGCAGTGAGCAGAAGTTGCTTCCTTGGCGCCAGGTCTTTGGGGGCAGGGGTGGGCATGACCTATGCCCTGTATTTCTTGATACACAGTGACATGCGTAGGGGCAGGGGCAAGGCTGGGAGTAACAGTGGTACTAACTCTAAGGAGTTTATTTATTTGTATTGTGGTAGCAGCTAGGAACCGCAATCCTGGGTGAGGGCCCCATTGCAGTGCCTGGCAGACAGAACACAAGGCAGCTCCTGACCCACAGAGTTCTCAGTTACAATCTGAGACCACACGCAGCGAACGACAGCTGAGAAAGCACAAAGAAGCACAAGCTTATCGTTGCTGATGGACACAGGTGCTCAGAAACCATGATGATCCAGTCTGCACCAGTCTGTGACACATTATGAGTGGTGCTGAGCCACTTCTACCTCACTGCTGAGCTCTGCCGCTACAGGTTACTCAAGTAGATTGAGTGGGAGACTAGAAGCTGTGATGTGTGTCGTATGAATGGGACCAGACATAGAGGGTCAGATGTCAAATGGAACCTACTTCTGTGTGGCACCAAGAGGCTCAGGATTGTATGCAGAGGCCAAGCTGTTATCTCTAAAACCACAGAGCATCAGCATTAATCACTGGCCCCTCAGCATGCCTAACAAAGACCTCTTGCTATTTTCATTCGCATTAAGGCCATGGCTACACTGGCGCTTTACAGCGCTGCAACTTTCTCGCTCAGGGGTGTGAAAAAAACACACCCCTGAGCGCTGCACGATACAGTGCTGTAAAGCTACACCCAGCTTGCAGCACTGTAAAGCTCCCAGCGCTGCAAGCTACACCCATAGAGGATGTGGAGTACGCGCAGCGCTGGGAGAGCTCTCTCCCAGAGCTGGCACTGGGACCACACTCACACTTCAGCGCTTTGAAGTTTCAAGTGTAGCCATAGCCTATTGATGAAGCAGGCCGAGCTGTAGGGGAAAGCAGTGGGATGGGAGGACTGCCTCTTGCTGACTTGCTAAGTTAGCAACGCCCCTGAATATGAGGGGCAGAGAGGTGTGTGTGTGTGTGTCTATTTGGTCCTCATGAATGTGGCGGATCCCCAAGGGGAACCCCCATGAGAGGAGAAGGACAAGAAAAAACACAGGGATCAATTGATTCCAGGGGACAACAAATGAAATCTCTGGTTTGAGAGGAAAGGTCAGAGGTTTACAGTCCGGTTTCCAAAGGGGAACCCCAGACAGTGCCTACTGCTCTGTGAAAGAGTCTAAGGAGCTAGTGAATGCAGCCCAGAGGAACTCTGCTGAGAGACCTGAATGGATGAGTGTTCAGAATTGACAGGTATGTGCATGGTGCCTAGGGTTGCCAGGTGTCTGGTTTTCGACGGGAATGCCTGGTTGAAAAAGGACCCTGGCGATCCAGCCAGCACTGCTGACCAGGCAGTTACAAGTCCAGGCAATGGTGCTGCAGGTCTAAGGCAGGAACTTCGGCCAATGGGAACTGGTGGGGCAGGGCCTGCGGGCGAGAGCAGCTCGCAGAGCCTCCTTCCCCCCACCCACCGCCTAGAAGCTGGATCTGCTGGCCACTTCCAGGGTGCAGCGTGGAGCCAGAACAGACAGGGAGCCTGCTTTAGATCTGCTGTGCCACTGACTGGGAGCCGCCTGTGGTAAGCCTGTGCCCCAACCCCCTGCCCCAGCCCTGAGCCCCAAACCCAGAGCCCCCTCCTACACCGTGAACACCTCATCACCGGCCCCACCCCAGAGCATCACCCCTACACACTCCAGAACCCCCTGCAGCCCCTTCCCACACTCTGAATCCCTCTTCCCCAGCCTGGAACCCCCTCTTGCACACCAAACCCCTCATCCCCAGCCCCACCCCAGAGCCCTCACCCCCAGCCATAGCCCTCACCCTTTCCTGCACCCCAACTCCCTGCCCCAGCCTGGAGCCCTCTCCCAAACCCAGAACCCCTCATTTCTGGCCCCACCCTGGAGCCCACACCCCCAGTTAGAGCCCGCACCCCAACCCCCTGTCCCAGCCCAGTGAAAGTGAGTGAGGGTGGGGGAGAGCAAGCTACAGAGGGAGGGGGAATGTAGTGAGCAGGCCTCGGGGAAGGGACAGGGCAGGGCAGGGGGCGGGACCTCAGGGAAGGGATGGGGCTAGGGTGTTCAGTTTTGTGCAATTAGAAAGTTGGCAACTCTAATGGTGGCATGTGAGTGTGAACTGAGGTTAAGCACTGTCATAAATAGATAGTAGGAGTTAATAGAACAGAAGTACTTTATATCTCTTTTGACTGTAAAGGGTTAACAAGTTCAGTAAGCCTGGCTGTCATCTGACCAGAGGACCAATCAGGGGACAGGATACTTTCAAATCTTGAGGGAGGGAAGTTTATTATGTGTGCTGTTAGTTTTTGGTTGTTGTTTTCTCGGTTCTGAGAGTGAGCAGTGTGTGAACCAGGTTTCTCTCCAGTCTCTCCGATACGAGCTCTTATAAGTTCAGAATGTGAGTACTAGGTAGATAAGGCGGTTAGGCTTATGTTTGTTTCTTTATTTGCAATGTGTATTTGGCTGGAGGGAGTTCAATTGTGTATTTGGTTGAAGGAGTTCAAATTTGTATTTTGCTGAAAGGATTTTAATTTGTACTGTGTATACTAGCTGGGAGGGGTATTCCCAGT
Source organism: Chelonoidis abingdonii (assembly GCF_003597395.2). Classification (NCBI taxonomy): domain Eukaryota; kingdom Metazoa; phylum Chordata; order Testudines; family Testudinidae; genus Chelonoidis; species Chelonoidis abingdonii. The sequence continues at coordinate 31,008,895 of NC_133777.1, forward strand.
GTTTATGCTGAAAAACCCTGTACCTAATCTATCTTAAATTTACAAAGATAATTTTTACTGTTTTTCTCTCTTTAATTTAAAGTTTTTCTTGTGTAAGAACCGGATAGTTTTTTTTATTCTGGTGAGACTCCAGGGGACGGGGTCTGATTCACCAGGAATTGGTGGGGAGAAAGGAGGGAAGGGGGAGAGAAGGTTATTTCTCTCTGTGTCAGGATTACTTTCTCTCTCACGGAGGTCTGGGAGGGGGAGAGAGAAGGAGGAGGGAAGGTGAATTTTCTTCTCTGTTTTGTGATTCAAGGAGTTTGATCACAGTTCTTCCAGAGGTAACCCAGGGGGAAGCCTGGGAGAAGCATGGTGGGGAAAGGTTTACTTTCCTTGTGCTAAGATCCAGAGGATCTGGGTCTTGGGGTTCCCCGGAGCAAGGTTTTGGGGGGACCAGAGTGTACCAGGCACTGGAATTCCTGGTTGGTGGCAGCACTACAAGTACTAAGCTGGTAATTGAGCTTAGAGGAATTCATGCTGGTACCCCATCTTTTGGACGCTAAGGTTCAGAGTGGGGAATTATACCATGACAAGCACAAAGCCTAGTCCTCAACATAGAGCAAGCGTGACCTTTGGGCTCCCCACCACCACACTCCATTCCTCATAAACGCTCAGGTAAATCTGGGTAGGGTGTGGACCAGAGAATAGACATGTCTGATGCATTGGCATCAGCTCTCTCCTACATATGACTGGAGGGGACCTTCTGGGTCATCTAGTCCAGTCCCTAGCTATTACAGGCAACCATGCCATTCAGTCCTATTCATAAACTTAGCAAGCTCCATCTTAAAACCAGGTAGGTTGTTTGTCTTTCTCCTGCTCCTGTTGGGGGGCTGCTCACTCCTCTGATGTTCAGAAACCTGCTTCTAACTTCCAGTCTACATTTACTGGCAGACAGTGACCCAGGCACCTCCTGATGCTAACTGGCAGCAGGCATTGGGGTGCATGAGGGTTACAGGAATCCACAGGGTCTGACCTTTACCTTCTCATTCATTTCAGAACACCTGTACAGATGTTGTGTGAGGAGTTGTATATACACTGAACACTGTTCTTAAGGTCTGTGTCAATGGACAGTCACTAGCAAGGGTGGAAAACACATTTTCTTTGAGGCAAGTCATGTTTATCTCTGTCTGTTTACATCTCAATCATGCATTGTATGCGTCAGTGGGCCTCCGCTAACCAGTCTGAACCACATGCTAATGAAGGATTGTGAAATTTTCAAAGACAGAAAAGTAACAGGAAGAAATAAACTGCTGGGAGGAGTGTGAAATGAGCATCCAAGGATTGTTCTGGCACATCTGAAGGGCAATGATGGCACCTGGCAGCCTTCAGCTAGGAAGTAAATGGATATCGAGTTGGCTTCATGCTGGGAGAACTTAGGGTGAGATGCAGCTTTAGACCAGAGAAGAACGTTAGGTTTAGTCTCTAGAAAGCTTGTTATGATTTTGTAACCATTTGTATCCAATATTCTTACTCACTATTACTTGAAATTCTTTGATAATAAAAGTGACGAAGATAATAAACTTACACTTGTTTCACTATAAATATATGTATGTGCTGTGTGTTCAGAGGAGCTGTGGTCTAAATTCCAGCTGGGCCGCTGCAGTGTAGTGTTCCTTTGGGAACAGCGGGCCTGGTAATTCAGTGCATGTTCAGTGGAAAAGGGGCTGGATGCTGCAGGGAACATGCAGAGGACTTGGTGGTTTGTATTCGTACAAAGAACGAGGCCTGGGAGGCAGGGCTCATGGTGCCAGGGGCTGGTGGTTCCAGGGAGCTGGGCCACAAAAGGCACAGATAAGCCTTTCTCATCCTAAGGGCAGTGGTGGAGAGATGCTTCTTAACGCTGGGTACCCTGGGAAGTGGAACAGCCAACTATGCCTTTTGTTCTTATGCTAAAGGTGTCTTCAGCTTATTGTGCCAGCAAGGCAATCACCTCTCAGGCCTGACTCTTTTGTCAGCCAGGTGTAACTTGACAGCTGCATAACAGCTCCCTTGTCATGAAGGGCCCGCTTGCCCTGTGTTCTCAGCCCATCACATTTACTCACCGTGCTGTCTAGTGCCAGGAGAAGCAGGATGAGCTACGAAAGGAAGAGATCTTGCTGCGCACAAATATCCCAGTAATCCTCAGTGATGGGGAAAGCACTACAGCCAAAATACTCACTGATCACATCATCCTGTATCTTGAACTTTGCTAGCCTGTCAGCTGCTTAAGGATTATCTCTTTCAAATGACCTCAGAGTAACAGCACACCCAGGGCTCAACAGCTGGGGAAGGCTTCCCTGTGAACAAGGACAGGTGAGTCCTGACAGTTTCACTGTGGTGTGTTTGTTGCAGTCAAACACTTATGCTCTACCTGGGTCTCTCATTGCCCCCTGAGACAACTCAGCTGTTGCTCATTGTGGGGACTGTCTGCATGGGGGATGGGAGAGCAGGGGATGACTTTAGGTGAGGAACAGTACCTGAGGCTGTAACCTGAGCCAGGAAGGCGGATGGGGGGAGTTAACACCTTTGTCTGGGAAGCTGGACAAAGGAAGAGAGCCTGCTGGAGAGAGTTTTGGTTTCAGTTTTGGGCTGGCTGGGAAGAGGCAGGGAACCCCAAGTCTGGGGTCTAAGATCCTTGCCCCCCAGAGGGACCTGACTGAGGGGTCCTGGTTGTACCTTCAAGCCCTGCTTGGGACTGTGTTCCTGTTGTTTAATAAACCTTCTGTTTTACTGGCTGACTGAAAGTCACGGTGAATCGCAGGAAGTGCGGGTTGCAAGGCCCTGACTCCCGCACACTCCGTGACACTCATCTTCTCTTCTCTCTTCCATCTCGAGTCTTAATAACTGGAGCTCGGAGAGCTGAAGATATAAATAACCTTTTCAAAATTAAGTTGGATTTGAACTTCCATCCAGATGCAAAATCATAAATTGTGAGCCCGCTTGGTTCTGATGTTGGTCTCTGTTTAGATTGGGGGTGAGGGTACACAGTCTGATGAAGCTTGCACAAGATAAATTAAAGCACATTGGTAATCCGTCATGCACCAGCTGGGAGCTAACCCTGATGTTATAGGGCTGGGTTTTTGCTTTCTGAAAGGTCTCTTCATAGGGCTCCAGAGCTGCAAACAGACAGCTGCTTCCATGTTCCAGTTTCCTCCCTGCTGGGCAATCATGGTGTGGGGGAAATGGCAAATTGCATCCCAGCATGACATTTATTCACCTCTATAGAGCCCTGCTGGGGGAAACTGTATTGCCCTCTAACAGATGTGTAGGGGCCCTGCTGGTAGAGGAATCCCAGTGCCTTGGCCCTGTTCCCCTCTCTGAATGGCCTCAGCTAGCTCCTTGGTCTCTTCTGGCACAGCCAGGAAGGAGGATCAGTTAGCACCCACCCCCACTTCCCCACTAGCCATGTAACAGCCCATCAGAGAGTAACAGATTATGTTTGGCCCCTTATTTGATAGGCTGGCCCCTCCTGAGAGCCACTCTCCAGGAACTTCAGGATGCCTGCAAACCTGAATCCAGAAGTACGTCTCTTTCCATTCTCTGGGTGCCAACCTCTTTAGTGTCACCTATTCAGTTGTCCTTGAGACACTTCCCTATGTGCTTTCCCCCAAAGTGCTTTCATCCTCCATCCTAGGCTCCCTCTCGCTCTGGGTTAGTTCCCAACAGAACTTGCTAACTGGCTGACATTTCTTTCACAAGGTGTTTTCTTTTCAGTGTGTGTCTCCCGTAAAAAGTCATTTGCTATGAAAATCCGCTGGAATTTTATGAAACTGACTTTAGGTTTTAGTGCTGACCATTTGTTAGCAAATGGCATTTCCTTCCCTGCTGTCAGCTAGGTGATGCACCCCAGTTCCCTGCTGGCCCTCCTCTGCTGCCACCAGCCAAGTGCCACCCCATCAGCTCAGCCTTGAGGCCATTTGCAGTGACTCTTATTTTTTTGGGAGCCTTGCCCCTCTTCATGATGGCTGGGGATAAGATGACAACCTTTTGGCTGAGGAATGGGGCTGAGAGTCAGATGGGTTCTGTTCCCATTACTGAGTCACTGGCTTATCTTGTACCAGTCACTGCTCAACCTCCATTTCCTGCCCCTTAAAATGGGGATAATGCTTTTTTCTTGGCCAGGGTTGCTGGGGGTCTCTGATGCTGAAGATCTTGGATGAAAAGTGCTATATTATCACAGATCTTCTAGAGAGCCCAAGGGCAGACTGACAGTGTCTCAGAATATCCTGAACAAACCTTAGGGAATTAAGATAAACTTTATTGAGTTAAATTAATCCATATTGGATTGGGGTAACCCCTCTGGGGGCCACTGTACTGAAAAGGAAATTGTGGCTGTGGTGGTATGGCATTGTCTGCACTTTCTCTAATAGGGAGGGGGGATGCTAATGAATGTCTTCAGTTATCCGCCTTTAACTACCATGGAAGATATGCATAGACTGGTTGAAATGGGGGTCTTCACAGATCTACAGGCAATGAAATGACTTTTAGATAAAAAGACCTGCTTTTAGACTGACTCAGCCTGTTTCCTGGTCCCAGAGGGCCCCAATCCTTAGTGAAGGGTTGGAAGGACTTGGCTTACTCAGGGTTCATAAGACTGGGTGCTTGTTCAGGTCTGAAGTACTGATGAACTGGAAACCACAAAGAATCCCCTGGGATTGTGAAGAACTGCTTCTGCCAGAGCCCTTGTGAGAGTTGGGATAAACTCGGTAATGCTTACTAATAGGTGTGTAGGGTCATTCATTGAGTTTATGTGTTCTCAGTAATGTTGAAGAAAGTAGGTAACTTCTATCTGCAGAAGTCCTTCTTTAATGGTCTTGGAAGAGAAGCAAACAGGTCTGTGTAAGGAGCCTATCTTTGGTGGGAAGTACACAGGGAAGGCAAGGCACTGTTCAGCCTGGGCACACGCTGGTGGTCAGAAGGGAGAGAGAAGTGGGTTTCCACCCAAGAAATGCAACAGCCAGGGAGCTGGGAGTCTGAGAGCAGGTGCCCTTGTGGACCACTGAATGGAAATACAGGTGCAGTTGCTGAGAACTGTGACCACCCCATCCTGGACCCTGATTGTGACAATGAGAAATGCCCAGCTCCTTCCTAGGGATGTCAACAGGCAGGCGGGTAGGAACATGATACACAGAACCACAACCAACTGTGGGTCTCTTTCCATGGCTATAGCTTTGGGCTCCAGGCCTAGAGGGTCTGACCAAGCCAACAGGAAGCAACACCAATGAAAGAGTTCAAGGTAGGATCCCATTGCAGTTCTGGAGTCTTCTTAATTCTGGGACTGGAGGTTGGAGACACTGTGTAGTGTGGGGAGAGGGCTTAAGACTAGGACTAGAATTTAAGAACATAAGAATGCCCATACTGAGTCAGATCAAAGATCTATCTAGCCCAACATCCTGCCTTCTGACAGTGGCCAATGCCAGGTGCTTCAGAGGGAATGAACAGAAAAAGCAATCATCAAGTGTTGCCCATTCCCAGCTTCTGGCAAACAGAGGCTAGGGACATGATCCCTGCCACTTCTGGCTAATAGCCACTGATGGGCCTATGCTCCATGAACTCATCTAGTTCTTTTTTTTTAACCTTGTCATAGTCTTGGGCTTCACAACAGCATCTGGCAAAGAGTACCACAGGTTGACTATGCGTTATGTGAAGAAATACTTCCTTTTGTTTGTTTTAAACCTGCTGCCTATTAATGTCATTTGGTGACCCCTAGTTCTTGTGCTATGAGAAGGAGTAAATGACACATCCTTATTTACTTTCTCTATACCAGTCACGATTTTATAGACTTTTATCATATCCCCTCTTAGTCGTCTCTTTTCCAAGCTGAAAAGTCCCAGTCTTATTAATCTCTCCATACAGAAGCTGTTTCATACCCTAATCAATTTTGTTGCCCTTTTCTGTACCTTTTCCAAATTCAATACATCATTTTTGAGATGGGGTGACCTCATCTACATGCAGTATTCAAGATGTAGGCGTATCATAGATTTATATAGCGGCAATATTATATTTTCTGTCTTATTAACTATCCCTATCTTAATGATTCCCAACATTCTGTTCGCTTTTTTGACTTCCGCTACATATTCAGTGGTTGTTTTCAGAGAACTATCCACTATGACCCCAAGATCTCTTTCTTGAGTGATGTGATGGGGTCTGCTTACCCCTCACTGACAGGGTTAAGCCCATATTATTGACAACGGAAGTCCCACCTCCCCGGTGGGACTGGGCATGCTCCAAATGCTCTAGCAGTATAAAGGGAGGAAGCCCAATTCAGTTTTGACTGGAGGCCTCAGGGGGAAGGACCTGTCTGGGAAGCTCCTGCAGTGGGCCAGCCACAGCCCCTGCCTGTGCCAGGAATCAGAGCCTCCCCAGGTCTGCTTGAACCCTGGCGACTGGAGGAGCCACAGGAGGCGACCAGCCCAACTGACCACGGAGAATCCTCAGGCTCATGGGAGACCCCAATGCAGATACAGGTAGGAAGTGACCCAGGGAGGGTGACGGAGTGGTACCTCTCACCTCAGCATGTTTTGGTAGGAAACCCCCCGCCCCCTGCTGAGTCAGTGGCAAGTTGCTATGCCACTGTTATGGCCTTAGGTCAGGGCCTAGTAGAGTTGGGTGGGCCAGGGTCCACCTACCAGGTCTGGCACACCCCTTGGTGGGAGCCCCATCTCCATTGATATCTGGCCACTAGGCCATGCTGCCCTGCACCTAAGGGCTGCTCCATAGAGTTTGACCCATAGGCCATGCTGCCCTGCACCTAAGGGCTCCTCCATAGACTCTGACCATTATGCCAAGCTGCCCTGCACCTAAGGGATGCTCCATTGACTCTGGCCTCTGGGGTGCTGCCCTGACACTAGGGGCATAGATCATCACACATGGTGGAGAATGTGAGCAATGACCAGGACCTGCTGAAAGGTCCAGGGGAATAATAAATAAAAAAATATTAATTGGAGATATACCAATCTCCTAGAACTGGAAAGGACCTTGAAATTGAGTCCAGCCCCCTGCCTTCAGTAGCAGGATCAATTTTTGCCCCAGATACCTAAGTGGGCACTTCAAGAAATGAGCTCACAACCCTGGGTTTAGGAAGCCACTGCTCAAACCACTGAGCTATCCCTCCCTGCTGGAATCTAGATGATGGGAGCCCCACCACCATCTCAGATGGATACCGAGAAGCTTCTAAAGTGGATGCTGAAGAGTCAGGAAGAGCAAGTGGCCAACAGCGACAGCAACAGGGTAAAATGATGCAGCAGATGGCCAGCCAGTAGCAGCTGCAGATGACCCAGCATCAGGAGCAACAGCAGCAGCTCCTTTGTGCGTTGGCTGCCCAGCAACAAGTACAACAAGAATGCATGGTCCAGCAAGTGGCAACTCTACTACACCCGCCGGGAGCCCCAACCCCAACACCCACAGAGGCGGGATCTGGAGAGACTTTGTTAGGGCTGCTGATAAGCCTCACTAAGATGATGCCAGGGGATGACCCCAAGTCATTCCTGGTCATTTTAGAGCGGGTCGCTACAGCCACCCAGTGGCCCCCAGAGCACTGGGCCACCATGCTAGCTCCATATTTGACTGGACAGGCACAGACTGCCTACCGTAACCTTGATCTTTGGGAGGCCCTGGAGTACCCTGGGATGAAAGCAGCCATATTAGACCATACCAGCATTATCCCAGAGGCTTATCACCAGCACCTCCGCAAAGAACAGTACCTCCCTGGAGCTCTACCACAGGCCCAACAGGTACATGACCACTGTTGAAGATGATTGGACCCAGAAGGCTTGACCAGACCCCAGGTGGCGGAGATGGTGGTGCTAGAGCAGTTCACCCAGATCCTTCCAGCAGGATGGAGAGCATGGGTGCAACGCCACTGACCGACGACCTTGTCAGCAGCCGTGAGCCTGATGGAGGACTATCTGGCAGCCAAGGGAGCCAAGGCACCACCCCGGGAATCTGGAAACCTAAGCAGAAGGGATGGGCCAGGTAAGGGAAGTCCCCGGAGAGAGGAGGCCCAGGAACCTCCGTCCATCACCTGCCCCACACTCACTAAGCCCCTCAGCCCTGAACCCAGACACAGAGTCACTGGAACTCCAGTTTGAAGTGATCGGCACCCACAAGAGAGCTGAAGCCCACCAAAAGAAGGCCCTGGGCCCACGGAAGCCCGAGATCACTGCTGGGAGTGTGGCCAAGAGGGACATTTTCAGTGGGAATGTCCGTTCTTGGACTGCAACTATGGGCAAGTCTGGGTTGCTGGCCATAGAGCTCTGAAAAGAGGTCTGGAAAAGCTTGTGGTCCTCATACAGGTCGAAGAGACCTCCCTCCACAAATGCCCTCATGGACTAGGGATCTGGTCAGGCTCTCATACAGGAGGGACTGATACCTGACCTTAAACTGTTTGGTGAACAGATGCACTTACAATGTGTCCATGGGGATATCTGTCCTTATCCCATAGCCTGGGTGAAGATTGAGATCTGCCATTGGGAGGAAGTCCTCCATGTGGGCATGGCCCCCAGATTAGCCTACCCCGTAGTGCTGGGGCGAGACTGGCCAGAATTCAGGGAGATCCTCCAGAAGTATCAACCGCCTGCTCCATGAACGGAAGGGGCTAGGTCTTCAGGGAGGGGGATGCTCAGACACACACTGCAGGCAGACCCCTGGGAAGACTGCTGGTAAGACTCTCACCTACTCCCGCGCAGCGAGGCACCCATCCGTGGAAGACATGTGGGCAGAGCTGGAGCAAGATATAGATTTTGTGCAGGAGCAGAGGACCTGACCCTGAGTAGGGCCTGGAAGCAGGCGACCGCCCCAGCGCTGGGAAGGACACACTTTGGAGACATTCACGGGGGCCCCGATTTGAGTTCTCGTGGGATTGCCTATGTTGGGTGGTACAGGAACCACAGACACCCAAACCGCTCCTTCAGCTATTGGTCCTCTAGAGGTTGCGATGAAGCCTCCTACAGTTAGCACATGCAAACCCCTGGACAAGACACCTGGGGTGGGAAAAGACCCTCCAGAGGGTGGCCCACCATTTTTTTTGGCCTAGCATTCACCAAAAGGTCTGAGACTATGGCGCATCTTGCCTGGAATGCCTGCGAGCTGGACTGAAGGGTGTACCCTGGGCACCCCTGATATCCATGCCAGTGGTCAATTATCCTTTGAATGCATCAGGATGGATCTGGTTGGCACACTGGGAATCAATTTATTCTAGTGATCTTGAACTACGCAACACATTATCCCAAAGCTGTTTCCCTGCGAGCAGTCACAACGCCAGTTATTGCCGCTGAACTCATGAAGATCTTCACTACCCACTGAGATCCTGACTGACCAAAGCACTAAAGTGTCCTCTAAACTAATAGCAGAGCTGTGCCACCTCCTGAATATATAGACATTCCAGACGTCAGTTTACCACCCACAAACATAAGGTCTAGTGGAGCATTTTAACAGTACCCTGAAGTCCGTGTTGCAGAAATTCATGGAAGAGGACCCCAGTCACTGGGATGCACTATTGCCAGCCCTGCTGTTCGCTATAAGAGAGGTGCCCCAAGCATCAACTGCGTTCTTTCCCTTTGAACTCTTGTATGGCAGACAGCCCAGAGGAATCCTGGATCTCCTGAGGGAAGACTAGGAGGCACAGGAGACACGAGTACTCAGGGACCACCCAGTACATGTTACACCTCCAAGAGCAGCTCCAAGCCCTGGGTGCTTTTGCCTGAGAGAACCTGCTGCAGGCCCAAAAGATGCAAGAACGGCTCTATAACAGGAACTAAGGTGTGGAGTTTTGACCTGGGGGATCGGGTGTTGCTCTTGTTGCCCTCCACAGAGTCAAAGCTCCTGGCCAAATGGTAGGGGCCTTACAAGGTGACCTGGCGGGTTGGGCCAGTAGATTATGAGGTCCGTCTGCCAGGACGACGGAGGGATACCCATATGTATCACATGAATCTTTAGAAGGCCAGAGAGGCCTTGTTCACCACCCCATCATCCCCGGGCCCAGAACTTGGACCCCCAGTGGGGGAACTCCCCAATCCAAGGCCAGCTATGCTCAGGGCAAGCCTCACACAGCACAGCAGTTGCAAATACAGTGGTTTGTTAGGGACTTCCCCGACATTCTATCAACCCACCTGGGATGAACCAACCTTATGAGCCATCACATCACGACAACACCCAGTCAGAGAGTGAGGGACCACCACAGACCGCTGCCCCAGAAGATGTGGGTCATAATGCTTGAGATGGGGGTGGTTGAGGAGTCAAAGAGTAAATAGCAAAGCCCAATCATTCTGGTCCCAAAACCCAATGGGACCACTTGTATCAATTTTCCAAAGGGTCAACGCTATCTCTCAGTTTGATGTATACCCAATGCTTCGTGTAGAAGAACTCATAGAACGACCCAAGGGAGTGACGTATTTGTTGACCCTAGATTTAACCAAAGGGTACTGGCAAATCCCCCTAACGCCAAACTCCTAGGGAAAAACAGCCTTTCCAACACCATTCGGCCTCTTCCACTTTGTAACCATGCTGTTTGGGCTACATGGAGCCTCAGCTACTTTTCAGCAGCTGACGAATAAGTTCTTGCTGCCTCATGATCAGTATGTAGCGGCTTATATAGATGACATTGTAGTCTACAGTAGTAACTGGGAGGACCACCTACAACACCTTGCTGGGGTGTTCCAGGCCCTGAGAACACCTGGCCTCACGGCCAACCTAGCAAAGTGCCATCTCAGGCAGGAAGAGGTGACATACCTCGGGTACATTGTAGGGAGAGGGAAAATGCACCCCCTAATCAATAAGGTACAAGCCCTTATGGATACACCCTCACCCAAGATGAAGAAACAGATATGCCAGTTATGGGGACTGGCCAGGTACTATCGCCGTTTCATATCAGACTTCAGCAGGTCTGAAATGGGAGCGACTATGGCCTGCAACACCCCAACTTTACAAAGGAGTTCATACTCCAAACAGATGCCTCAGAGGTGGACTTAGGGGCCGTACTTTCCCATGAGCTGGAGGGGGAAGAACACCCAGTACTGTACCTGAGTCGCAAATTATTTCCTCGAGAACAACATTACTCAACAATAGAGTAAGAGGCCCTGGCAGTGAAATAGGCTGTTGACGGCCTTCACTAATATCTATTGGGGAACACCTTCAAACTGATCATGGACCATGCCCCCCTCAGGTGGATACACAGCATGAAGGACACGAACCTCCAGATTATGCACCGGTACCTGTCACTCCAACCTTACAACTTCTGTGTATTTCATCATCTGGGTAAGACCCATGCTAACTTGGATTTTTTTTCTAGACAGGAAGGTGAGGAAGCGGAAACAGACCATCCTTAGGTGTCCTTCTGAAGGGGGAGGGTGTGTGATGGGGTCTGCTTGCCCCGCACTAGCCCAAACAGGGTTAAGCCCATATTATTGACAGCAGAAGTCCCACCTCCGTGGTGGGACTGGGCATGCTCCAAATGCTCTAGCAGTATAAAGGGAGGAAGCCCAGCTCAGTCTGGGCTGGAGGCCTCAGGGGAAGGACCTGTCTGGGAAGCTTTTGTGGAGGGCCAGCCACAGCCCCTGCCTGCACCGGGAATCAGAGCTTCCCCAGGCCCACTTGAACCCTGGCAACTGGAGGCGCCACAGGAAGCAACCGGCCCAACTGACCACAGAGAATCCTCAGGCTCATGGGAGACCCCAATGCAGGTACTGGTAGGAAGTGACCCAAGGAGGGTGACTGAGTGATACCTCCCACCTAGGAAACCTCACCATGTTTTAGTAGGACCCCCAAGCTAAGTCAGTGGCAAGATGCTATGCCACTGTTAGGGTCCTGGGTCAGGGCCTGGTGGAGTCAGGTGGGCCTGGACCCCTACCAGGGCTGCCTCATCCCTTGGTGGGCACCCCACCCCCACTGATATCTGGCTGCTAAGCCATGCTGCTCCAGGCTGCTCCAGGGCTGCTCCATATACTCTGGCCCCTAGGCAATGCTGCCCTGACCCTAGGGGCATAGACCGTCACAAGTGGTAACAGCTAATTTAGACCCCATACTTTTAAATGGTTAGTTGGGACTATGTTTTCTAATGTACATTATTTTGCATTCATCAACAGTGAATTTCATCTGCCTTTCTGTTGCCCAATCATCCCTTTGTAGCTCTTTGCAATCTGTTTGGACTTAACTATCTTCACTGGTTTTGTATCATCTCCAAATTTTGCCACCTCACTGTTTACCCCTTTTCCCAAATCATTTATAAATATGTTGAATAGGACTGGGCCCAAAACAGACCTCTGGGGAACACTACTATTTACCTCTCTCCATTCTGAAAACTGACCATTTATTCCTAGCCTTTGTTTCCTATCTTTTAACCAGTTATTGATCCATGAGAGGACCTTCCCTCTTATCCCATGACTACTTACTTTGCTTAAGAGCTTTTCGTGAGGGATCTTGTCAAAGTCTTTTTGAAACTCTAAATATACTATATCCACTGGATCCCCCTTGAGCACATGCTTGTTGACCTTTCAAAGAATTCTAGTAGATTGGTGAGGCATGATTTCCCTTTATAAAAACCATGTTGACTCTTCCTCAGCAAATTCTGTTCATTTATGTGTCTGACTATTCTGTTCTTTACTATAGTTTTAACCAATTTGCCGGGTACTGAAGTTAAGTTTACCAGCCTGTAATTGCCGAGATTGCCTCTGGAGCCTTTTAAAAAAAATCAGCGTCACATTTGTTATCCTCTAGTATTTTGGTACAGAAACTGATTTAAATGATTTAAAGGTTACATACCACAGTTAGTGGTTCTGCAATGTCACATTTGAGTTCATTCAGAACTCTTGGGTGAATGCCATCTGGTCCCGGTGACTTAATACTGTTTACTTTATCAGTTTGTTCCAAGATCTCCTCTAATGACACTTCAATCTGGGACAGTTCCTCAGATTCCCAAACCTGGACCATTTTTTTAGGTGACAATATCCCTCACATGCTCAGTTGTGAAGACCAATGCAAAGAATTCATTTAATCCTTGAATACTATGTTGGCATCTCAATTGTCCAGTGGTCTCACTGAGTGTTTTAGCAGGCTTCCTGCTTCTGATTTACTTAACATATTTTTTTCTGTTACTTTTTGAGTCTTTGGCTAGCTGTTCTTCAAATTCTTTTTTGTCCTTCATAATTATATTTTTACATATTATTTTCCAGAGTTTATACTCCTTTCTATTTTCCTTACTAGGATTTAATTTTTACTTTTTAAAGGATGTCTTTTTGCCTCTCACTGCTTCTTCTGTTGTATAGCCGCGATAGCACTTTTTTGGTTCTCTTACTATACTGTTTTAATTTGAGGTCTACATTTAAGTTGAGCCTCTATTATGGTGTCTTTAAAAAATTTCCATACAGCTTGCAGGAATTTTACTTTTAGCTTGTTTGTCCCGCCCTTGCCCCGCAGTGCAGGCGTGGTTGCCAGCCCCATTTTCCCCCTCTTTGGTTTGGTGGTTTTTGAACCCACCTTGTTCTTTGTTCCATGCCTGAGGCACAGCTGATTTGGCCTCCCCTGCATTCCACCCCCTTACTTCTTGCCCTCCCTCCCGGTCTGTCCTTATTGCCTGCTTGCCCATGTTCCGCTGTTGGCGTCTGAGATTACCCCTCCCTTTTTTTTTTCCATTGACTCCTTCACTGATGCATGCTCCCCTTAGTGCAGCCGAGGAAGCTGGTTTTTTTCATCTTGTGCTGGAGTTGTGTCCCTTGTCTTTCTCTGTCCCTTTCTGTGGGCTCCTCTCCACCCAGTTTTCAGCCTAGAGGGTGGGGTGTGGTAGCCATTTTCCTCCCTCCCTTCCCTTCTACTCACCCTTTCTTTCCCTCTGTTTCCCTTTCCCTGTCCTAGTGGCTGTCCCACTCCTTCCTTTCCTGTGGTGGGTGGTTTGGGGGGTGGGACCTCCCTGGCTGCCCCTGTAGGTCCCTTTCATTTCCCCCCCCCATACCCTCCCTTGCGATGGCAGCCTCGACTGCTGCTGCCAGGTTACCTGTCAGCACTGCCACTGAGGCATTGGCGGCAGTGGGCACAGATAGGGACTCCCAAGACTCTGTTGCTGCTGCCGTGGCCTCTGCCACCTCCACTTCTGAGTCTGCTCCCTCGGCTGGTGGGAAGGGCCAGGGAATGAAAAAGGGCAAGGGCCCCTCCCTGAAGGCGAAACTCCCATGGCGATGGATCCCTCTCCCGCTGTGGCCCTGTCAATGGCCCCAGCCTCCCTTTCTCCCTTACCTGTTGTTCCTTCCACCAGCACTGGGGGCGCCATTTCTTAAGCCCCCAGAGAGTACGCCCAGGTGGCTGCCACCCCTCTGCTTGCCGCCTCACCGTCTGCTCCAGCCGCCTTCCGGAATACCATTCCTGGCAGCTGGGGCCCCTTTCCCACCATCACTAGGAGACTCAGAGGGGGGGCTGCCTTCTGGTGTCGGCTTCGCCCCACTAGAAACCTACGTGCAGGTGGTGGGGCCCACGGCCGTGGTGGCAGCCTCTAAGACATTTGGGAAGGTGGTGTTCTTCCTGGTATCAGAGGCTGCTGCCCAGGAGGCAGTGGAGAAGGGCTTGGCAGTTGGGAGGGTATTGACGTCCCCCTCAAGCCTTTGGAGGACCTGGGCATAATGGTGGTGTTCTCCTCTATTCCTCCCTTCCTCCCCAATGCCACCCTTTTGCCGTTCCTCTCCACCCTAGGGATGTCCCTATCCATCCTCAGCCCCCTTCCACTGAGCTGTAAGGACCCTGCCCTCTGCTACATTTTGTCATTCCGCCGGCAGGTGCAGGTTCAAGTGCCACTAGCAGCACGTTACAGGGAGACTCTAGAGGGGTCCTTTCTGGTGCCCCATCGAGGGGCCCAGTACCGGGTTTATTATTCTTCATGGGAGACCTGGTGCTTTCTCTGCTGGGCAGCGGGGCATGTCCAGAAGGACTTCCCCCTGGCCTGGCTTGGAGGGGCATCTGGGACCCCCAATACCCAGAAAGGCGTCGGCTCTATCATCACCGCCAGCCCTGCTGTTGGTCCCTGGGGTCACCCCTCCTCCATTCATGGCCATTGTCAACTTTGCTTGGGTCTCAGGGGAGGCCCCCCCGACGTGCCCAGATGAGCATGCAGGCCCTGCCGCTGAGGTGGGTGGTAGACTGGGGCCCACGGAGGAGAGGGTGGCAGGGCCGGTAGCAGGACTCGAGTGGGGCTTGCATCAGGGGGAGTCTGTCCCTTTCCCTGTTGTCCTGCCCTCGTCTTCCCTTACCCTCCCGTCATCTCCCTTGCTTCCAGGCCCTGACCCAGCTGGCCTAGTAATTAAGGCCCAGATCTTCAAGGTATGTAAGCTCCCAACTCCCATTGATTTCAACGGAAGTTAGGAGCCTAAATACCTTGAGGATCTAGGCCTCAGTAACTAATTTTTGAACCAAGCTACTTTAGTTATTGACGTTTATGACCATGTTACATGTTTTTAATTTGTTCTTCATTGTTATTTTTGCCCCTCTCCCCAGATTTGGGAAGGGCTGAATAAATAATTATACCTAGCGCTTTTCCTGGATAGATCTCAAAAGAGGTCGGTATCATTATTATCCATGTGATGTTGCACTCTATATGATTTTATGAAAGTATGCTGATGAGTGTGAATATAATGTAACTCAAATATGCTTTATGCAAAAGGTCTCTTGTATGGTATCATTAAAAAGCTTAAAATCTTCTGAGTGTGGTCATCCTATTTGTATAAATATATCACTCTTGTATCTGAAACGAGAAACATGAAATATAACTCTGAGGTCCTATTGTAGTTATGCAAACTGTGAGCCATTAATGGTGTTTTGGAATCTTAATGGCTCCCATTAACCAGTATGATTTCGTCCCATTTTTGTTACTCCAATTTTCAAGGATGTCCACATCTTCTTGTATGATATCCCAGTCCTCATCCATATTGGCAATACCTCCCAACTCGGTGTAATCAGCAAATTTTGTTTGCACACTCCCACTTGTTATGTCAAGGTCATTAATCTGTAAAATGGGGATCGTGACGGGTTGGATCACAGAAACCCTGTTCTACTTCTGCCCCTGCTTTCCCTACCAGCTTGGGCCTCCAGCATCCTGCCTTGTTGAGCCAGACACGCCAGTCTACTCCAACACAGACCCAGGGTCTGAATCATGTGCCCCAAAGTTGCAGACTTAATTGAAAGCAACTTAAAAAAGTTTTCCTGTCTTTAACACTCAGATGCCCAGCTTCCAATGGGGTCCAAACCCCAAATAAATCCATTTTACCCTCTATAAAACTTATACAGGGTTAACTCATAAATTGTTCTATAACACTGATAGCGAGAGATACACAGCTGTTTGCTTCACCCCAGGTATTAATACATACTCTGGGTTAATGAATAAGTAAAAAGTGATTCTATTAAATACAGACAGTAGGATTTAAATGGTTCCAAGTAATAGCAGACGGAACAAAGTGAATTACCAAGTAAAATAAAACACGCAAGTCTAAGCCTAGTACAGTAATAAAACTGAATACTGATTAAATCTCACCCTCCGAGATCACAGAATCATAGGATATTAGGGTTGGAAGAAACCTCAGGAGATCATCTAGTCCAACCCCCTGCTCAAAGCAGGACCAATCCCCAGACAGATTTTCACCCCAGTTCCCTAAATGGCCTCACAACCCTGAGTTTAGCAGGCCAATGCTCAAACCACTGAGTTATCCCTCCCCTCAATAAATTTCTGTCACAGACTGGATGCCTTCCTAGTCTGGGCACAATCCTTTCCCCTGGTACAGCCCTTGTTCCAGCTCAGGTGGTAGCTAGGGGATTTCTCCTGATGGCCACCCCCTAGGTAACAAAATGGAGGAACTAGAGCTAGTGGTGCAGGAAGTGAAACCGGATATTATAGGGATAACAGACACATGGTGGAATAGTAGTCATGACTGGAGTACAGGTATTGAAGGCTATGTGCTGTTTAGGAAAGACAGAAATAAAGGCAAAGGTGGTGGAGTAGCATTTTATATCAATGATGAGGCAGACTGTAAAGAAATAAGTGATGAAATGGATAAGACAGGGTCTGTCTGGGCAAAAATCACACTGGGGAAGAAAGCTACTAGAGCCTCCCCTGAGATAGTGCTTGGAGTGTGCTGCAGGCCACCAGGATCCGATTTGGATATGGATAGAGACCTCTCTAATGTTTTTAATGAAGTAAACACTAATGGGAATTGTGAATTCTTAAAGTTAGCCCTTTGAAATAAAAAACCCTAGTCCCAGAACTATTTTGTTTATCCTGCCATCTAGTTGAACTGAATTAGCTCATGATCACTCGAACCAAGGTTGTCCCTACAACCATTTCTTCTATGAGTTCCTCACTACTCACCAAAACCAAATCTAAAATGGCATCCTCTCTTGTTGGTTCAGTAACTACTTGGTGAGAAATCCATCAGCTGTCGCATCCAGGAAAATCTGAGCCCTATTATTCTTACTAGCACTTGTCCTCCAGTCTATATCTGGGAGTTAAAGTCTCCCATGATCACACGAATCCCAT
>NC_133777.1:31042653-31045674 GCF_003597395.2 Chelonoidis abingdonii
GGTCATTTGTTCAATCTTCCACTTCTTGTAAGCTTCTTTTTTCTGTTTAAGATCAGCAAGGATTTCACTGTTAAGCCAAGCTGGTCGCCTGCCATAATTACTATTCTTTCTCTACATCGAGATGGTTTATTCCTGCAACTTCAATAAGGATTCTTTAAAATACAGCCAGCTATCCTGGACTCCTTTCCCTCTCCTCTTCCTGCCCATCAGTTCCCTGAGAGTCAAAGTCTGCTTTTCTGAAGTCCAGGGTCCATATTCTTCTGCTCTCCTTTCTTCCTTGTGTCAGGATCTTGAACTCGACAATCTCATGGTCACTGCATCCCAAGTTCCTATCCACGTTTGCTTCCCTACTAATTCTTCCGTTTGTGAGCAGCAGGTCAAGAACAGCTCTGCTCCTAGTCAGGAGCGGTGCCAGAAACGGCACCCTAGGCAGAATTCAGGGGGCAACATTTTGTGCGCTCCCCATGAGGCGCGCTGGAGCTTCTGGTTCCACTCCCATCGCACTACTGAAGAAGGACCCTCTGCTGAAATGCCGCAGGCAACAGCGGCAGTCATTGAGCTGCTCAATTGCCTGCCGCTGTTTTCCGCAGCATGTTGGCGGAAGGCCCTTCTTCAGCGGCGCTACAGGAGCGGAACCGGAAGCGCCTGTGAGCCCCGTGGGAGTGCACAAAATGCCACTCCTCGAATTCTGGCACCCTAGGCGATCGCCTAGGGTTGCCTAATGGAAGCGCTGGCCTTGCTCCTAGTTGGTTCCTCCAGCACTTGCCCCAGGAAATTGTCCCTTACACTTTCCAAAAACTTCCTGGATTGTCTGTGCACTGATGTATTGTTCTCCCACTGTGTTACAGTGATATACCATGGCCAGACCCACAGCAGGTGTAAATCATTGTCACTTCCATGGCTTTAGGTGATCCATGCTGCTTTACATCAGCTGAGAGTCGGACATAGTGTGAAACAAGGAATTTCCACCTCCATGCCCCTCTGCCCCCCCTCTAGCAATGTGTCCCCTCCCCAGTGCCAGGACCCTCAGCACCTGCCCTCTTACCCAAATCCAGGACTCTCTTCCAGGCCTTCCCAAAGGGCCATCTGTCCAAATCTCCAGCTCTCCCTCTTCTACCAAGTCAAGATCAAAATAGATGAGGATGGTGGGAGGGGGCTGGGGTGATAAGCCAGGTGCCATGGATGGATCAAAGGGAGCTCCATTCCCACTCACCTCAGGAGCTCGGTGTGGAAACCTTTGTATGTTCATAATAGCAGTGGATGGAGGATGGAGACAGTGTGCCTGTCTCCCCAAGCCTGTCCCTCAGAGGTTGGATTTGGGCAGTATAGAGATAGAGGGGCAGCCAATCTCAGTTTGTGTAGGTGAGCAGTGCCAGCACAGACTCAGCAATGCTGGGTGTTTCATCCACAAGCAGATGAGGAGTGCTGCTGATGGCTGATGCACTGGTCAGCAGGGTCTGGAGAGCTTAATTCACAGATTCATCAATTCCAAGACTAGAAGGGACCATTTTGATCATCTAGTCTGACCTCCTGTATAGCACTGGCCAGAGAACAGCCCTGAAAAAAGCCCTAGAGCCAATCTTTTAGCAAAACAGCATATCTTGATTTAAAAATAGCCAGTGATGGAGAACCCACCACAACCCTTGGTAAATTGTTCCAATGGTTCATTACTCACATCATTACAAATGTGCAACTTATTTCCAGTCTGAAGTTGTCTAGCTTCAACTTCCAGCCTTTGGATTGTGCTATACCTTTCTCTGCCAGATGGAAGTGCCCGTTATTAAATATTTTCTCCCCATGTGGATACTTCAGGCAAGTCTACACTACAAAATTAAATCGACCTAAGAAACATAGGCTTATAGCCACCACAGTAATTGAATCAGTTTTACATGTCCACACTACACTCCTTCTGTCAGCAGTGAGCATCCTTACCAGGAACGGTTTCACTGATTTAACTGCCAGTGTGGGGCATTGTGGGATGCAGGGCCGGATTTCCAAATAGGCACACTAGGGACATGCCTAGGGGCATCAGCATTCTAGGAACACTTTACCTCTCTAAAATTGTGTGCAACAAGGAGCTCAGCTGTAGGCAGGGGCACAGAAGATGCTGTGCCTAGGAGCACTGAAAGTATAAATCTGGCCCTGGTGTGATGGGTTCTGAAAGACAGCAACAGTTAATGTAAGCAATGCAGTGTCTACACTAACACTGCATTGACCTAACTACATCAACTTTAGAGCTGTGCCTCTCGTGGAGTAGAGTTATTTAGTCTGTGTAGTGGACAGGTTACATAGGTGAGAGCACCATTCTAGTGTAGACATTTACAGAGCTAGGTCAATGTACGCTGTCTTACGTTGACCTAACTCTGTAGTATGGACCAGGCCTTAGACTGTGATTGCCACCCCTTAACTTTCTCTTTGTTAAACTAAAAATACTGAGTTCCTTAAGTCTATCACTATAAAGCATGTTTTTAATCCTTTAACCATTTTAATGGTTCTTCTCTGAACCCTCTCCAATTTATCAACATTATTCTTGAGTTGTGGGCACCAGAACTGGGTACAGGATTCCAGTGGCAGTTGCACCAGCGCAAAATACAGATGTAAAATAATCTCTCTGCTCCTATTGCAGATTCCCCTGTTTATGCTGCCCAGAATCCCAGCATCACATTAACCCCTGTGGCCACAGCATTGCACTGGAAGCTTGTGTTCAGTTGAGTATCCAGCATGACTCCCAGATCTTTTTCAGAGTCACTGCTTTCCAGCACAGTGTCCCCCCATCATGTAAATATGGCCAACATTCTTTGTTCCTAACTGCCTGCATTATATTAAAATGCATATAGTAAAGTACAGAATTATCAGACACATAGATGAACATGATTTGTTGGGGAAGGGTCAACATAGTTTTTGTAAAGGGAGATCATGCCTCACCAATCTACTAGAATTCTTTGAGGGGGTCAAGAAGTATGTGGACAAGGGGGATCTAGTGGATATGGTGTACTTAGATTTTCAGAAAGCCTTTGACAA
>NC_133777.1:31046952-31069835 GCF_003597395.2 Chelonoidis abingdonii
ATCACACCATCGATGTTGTTGCAGGCTACAAGATCACCTTCCATGAAGAAGAATGGGACAAGATCCTTTTGACGGTCACAGAACATGGAAACCCTAACATCACCTGCCAGGAGATTCCACTGCTGTAGTCTGGAGCCCAACAGCTAGACTAGATCCAACCAACAATTTTAAGCATCATTTTCGTTCTCAGTGACCCAGAATTAGTAAAGTTTGACTACATTTATTTCAGAAGCATTTTGGCTGTAGAGCAGTGTTATCTGTTCTGTTCATTCTCTCTGGGGCACTGGCCATTGTCAAAAGACAGGATACTGGGCTAGATGGACCTTTGAACTGACCCAGTATGGCCATTCTTATGTTCTTATAGTAAACAAAGGATAAAAATAAATGGTCAGTTTTCAGAATGGAGACTTCCCAGGAATCAACGTATTCATAAATGATCTGGGAAAAGAGGTAAACAGTGAAATGGCAAAATTGCAGATGATACAAAACTACTCAAGCTTTAGAAAAGGGCAACAAAAATTATTAGGGGTATGGAACAGCTTCCATATGAGGAGAGATTAATAAGACTGGGACTTTTCAGCTTGGAAAAGAGACGACAAAGGGAGGATATGATAGAGGTCTACAAAATCATGACTGGTGTGGAGAAAGTAAATAAGGAAGTGTTATTTACTCCTTCTCATAGCACTGAAACTAGGGGTCCCCAAATGACATCAATAGGCAGCAGGTTTAAAACAAACAAAAGGAAGTATTTTTCACACAATGCACAGCCAACCTGTGCAACTTTTTGCCAGAGGATGTTGTGAAGGTTAAGACTATAACAGGGTTCAAAAAAGGACTAGATAAGCTTGTGGAATGTGGGTCCTTCAATGGCTATTAGCCAGGATGGGCAGGGATGCAAAACCATGCTCTAAAGTGTCCCTAGCCTCAGTTTCTCAGAAGCTGAGAATGAGTGACAGGGGATGGATCACTTGATAATTACCTCTTCTGATCATTCTCTCTGAAGCACCTGGCATTGTCCACTGTTGGAGGACAGAATACTGGGCTGGATGGACCTTTGGTCTGACCCAATGTGACATTCCAGTCTGGTGTTATCTGGACCAGTAATCTGCTAGGTCACCCCAATCCTTGACTCTGGGAACCAGCCTTACCCTGCTCTGCTGTGAGAACCCCCACTCCTGAGCTGTTCACACAGAGCCTCTAGCAGGAAAGCTGCTTCTTGGATTGTGCAATCAAATGACACTAGCCAATATCTCTGGCCCCAGACACAACCCTAGGAACCTCCATCTTGCAGTGTCCAGTTATGCCCACTGAACACTGCAAGCTTATATGAGTTCGTCAATTTAACAAAGAAATTGATATGTACCAAGGCAGTCTCTGACACACCTCAAACAAAATGTATTGCTTTGGGTAGAATAAACAAACAAATGTATTAACTACAAAGATAGATTTTAAGTGATTATAAGTCAAAGCACAAAAAGTCAGATTTGGTCAAATGAAATAAAAGCAAAATGCATTCTAAGCTGATCATAACACTTTCAGTGCCCTTGCAAACTTAGATGTTTCTAACCACAGGCTGGCTGATTGCCCTTCAGCCAGGCTCTCCCCTTTGATCAGTGATTCAGTCACTTGGTGGTAGTGTCTGTAGATGGAGGTGGAAGAGAGAGAGCATGGCAAATGTCTCTCCTTTTTATCACGTTCTTTCTTCCCTCTTGGCTTTGCCCCCCCCCCCAAAGTAGGTGAGCATTACCTCATCAAAGACCCAAACTGACCAAAGGACGTGGGGGTAACCGACTCGAGAGTCCAACAGATCTTTTGTTGCTGCTTAGGCCAGTGTCCTTTGTTCCTGTGAGGCTGGGCTGGGTTTGTCCCATACATTCCCTGATGAGGTGTGAACTGCCTGTGTGCTCTTGGAGAGTTTTTGCCTGGGCTTGTTTTAAGCCATGAGGACACATTTTCAGCCTCATAATTATATACATGAAATTACAGCCTAAACATTACTATAGCATTACTATAACAATACTATAACAACAATGCTCAGTGCATCATGAGCCTTCTGAAGACACACGACATGAGAAACTTTGCATTAGATACTGCACAATCATATTATAAGGATGAATATGAGAGTGTAGGGTGTTCCCCCAAAGTACAGAGCATCACACCCAGTATGGCTGTTCTTATGTTGTTTTCCTGAGCCCAATTTACCATGCAATCCAGATCACTCTGCATCAGTGACCGGTCCTCTTCATTATTTACCGCTCCCTACATTTTTGTGTAATCTGCAAACTTTATCATTGATGATTTTACGTTTTCTTCCAGGTCACTAATAAAAATGTTAAATAGCATAGGGCTAAGAACCGATCCTGTGGGGTTCCAACTGGAAACACACCCACTCAATGATGAATCCCCATTTACAATTACATTTTGAGACCTAGCAGTTAGCCAGCTTTTAATCCACTTAATATGTGCCATGTTAATTTTATATCTTTCTAGTTTTTAATCAAAATGTTTTGCAGTACCAAGTCAAATACCTTACATAAATCTAAGTCAGCACTATGAGTTTTATCAACAAAACTTGTAATCTCATCAAAAAAGATACCAAATAGTTTGACAAGACCTAGTTTCCATAATTCATTGTTGATTAACATTAATTATATTACCTTCCTTTAATGCTTTATTATTTGGATCCCACATTAGCCACTCCATTATCTTTTCTGGAGTCAATGTCAGACTGACAGACCTATAATTATTGGGTCATCCCGTTTACCCGTTTGAATATTGGCAAACAGATAGCTTTCTTTCAGTCTTCTGTAACTTCTCTATGACTCCAAGAATTATTGAAAAATCAACTTTAATCCGTCCATCAAGCTCCTCAGCCGCTTTTTAAACTGTTTGGATGCTCAATTCTCCAGATTTAAAAATGATCTAATTTAGCGTATCTGCTGTTTTTAACATCTCCTGAGATACTATGGAAGAGACAAGAGTGTTTCATCATATGAGAATGACGAGCATCATCTGTTTTTTTCACAAATACAGCAATAGAAATATTCTTGAACAGCTCTGCCTTTCTGCCATTATTGATTTAAATTCTACTAAATTCCATCTAAGTAACGACCATACTATTTTTAGGATGGTCTTTATTCTAAGTACCTTTAAAAAACTCATATGCTCGCGATAACTGCTGCTGGCCACACCATTTTCTTGTCCTCGGAGAATTTCACTATCAATTTCTGTCAATTCCTAGCTTCTGATTTATACGCTATTACTTCAACTTCCCCTTTTTTCATTTGTATACATTATATATATATGACAAGGACCCTGCATGGGCTGTCACCATCGACCGAATAGTGAGGTGGCTGACATTGCGGAAACCCTTACCAGGGCTCGAAAGGCGCGACAAAAGACGGCACTGAGGCCACTGATCATATGCCAGCCACAGGAACAGGCACTGAGCCACCAGATCCATTGAGCCGCAGGGCAGTCTTGATTTAATGGCGGTTTTGTTGGGGTATACCACACTAGAGGAGGACCAAGTGCAGACTGCTGCAGAGAGACCTCAGAGACAGTCCAAAACATAGTGGCAGGATGCTAAGATTGCAGGCAGCGAACGAGCATAACCTGAACGGCACAACCAAGGGCTTGGCATTGCTGTACAGGAACATCTGCACAGCGTATGGGCTAGACCTCCCACAGACCAGATGGAGATTCCGACAGAGGTTGTAGAGAATAGCAGCCGGCTAAGTTCATGTCGGACTTCCAGATCCAGATGGACGCAGATACTGGCCAATCACCAGACATCGTGGTAAGTAGACAAGGAGCAGAAGACACGGTGGTGATAGATCAAATATAGCAGTGCCAAGTGACCGCAACATCAGCGAAGAAAATATGAGAAGGGTGGGGTGGGGGGGATGCGCAGAAGGACCAGGGCCTGAAAAGGAACGAGAGAGGATGTGCGAAAGTGAAGGCCAAAGTGGGGGCCCAGTGCGGGGGTAGGAGCACTCGGGGCTGGCGACCCTAAGCTGGAGGAGTGGGCCCTCCACAGATCCTAGGCAACAACATCGAGCCTCACTGTCCAGAGAGCTGCAGCTGCTAGCGAAGCGCCTAAGATACTGCGCAGAACCCTCAAACTCCCAGCCTCTGGTGAGCGACCCGAGGTTGAGGAAGACATTATACCACCCATCGAGTGAGAGGGGGCAATTTTCGTATTATATATATATGTACATACTATACTATATATATATATATTTGTATAGCTGCCCGTCACTTCCCCTCTAAATCAGGTTGCTTTTAACCAATACAGCCTTCTTGCCTCGTATATGGGATTGTGGCCCTTTTGGCCCGGCCCCCCCCACTCTAGCTATCAGTGTTCTTTAAGCAATTCCCCATTATCATTTCACATTTTCTGATTACAAGTACTTCCTCCCAGCCATGATTGGCCACATAATTTTTTTCAGCATTTGTGAAAATTAGTCTTTCTCAAAGGCAAAGTAATATATATCAACTTGTGTTTGAACTTTCATTACTGCCCGTTGCCACGATATAAATGCTGATTAGTCATGATCATTTCGTACCTAAGCTACTATCAACTTTAGGTTTGTGATCAGCCCCTCCTCGATTGCCTCCAGACGACGGTCCAATAAGGTTCACCCTTGTGCTGCAACACTTACTAGAATAGGAAATTGTGTCTTAGATACTCTAGAAATTACCAGCGAATGTATTTAGTTCAGCAGCCCCCATGAGACCGCAGTGTGGTTGTCACTCAAATTGAGAGCATCCGCCTATGATCATGCCCAGATTTTCTTCCTACCACATTATCAGTAATAGCCGTGCATAAAAACTGGTCATGCCTGTAATTAATTAATTGTGCTCCCTGTATTCTGGGCCAATCGCTTCACAGGAGATCATCCTGCCAGCGACTGCGCCTTCTTAGGGCCTGCTCTGGGGCTGTGTCTTTGTGGCTGAGGCTTGCAATCATGATCGGACTTAGCGAGCATGTGTTGCACTTTGCCCTCATTTGTAACGATGGCACTCAGCCCTCAACATTCACTACGAATGAATAAAACTCTCTCTTCCCCCCACTGCATCGTGTTGCTTGAATAATCTTAGCGTACTTTAGATCATACAAGATTGTCATATGTGCACTGATGATAGAAGGAACAAATCTAAGAGACTTAAGTGACTCTGAAAAAGATGTGGGGGTCATTGTGGGTAATCAGATAAACATGAGCTCCTAGTGTGACTCTGTAGCCACAAGAGTTAAACCAATCCTGGGATGCATAAACAAGGGAATCTTGAGTAGGAGCAGAGAGGTTATTTTAGCTCTGTATTTGGCATGGGTGCAACTGCTTCTGGAATCCTGTGTCCAGTTCTGGTGCCCACAGCTCAAGAAAGATGGTGATAAATTGGAGAGGGATCAGAGAAGGGCCACAAGAGTGAGTCAAGGATTAGAAAACTTGCCTTATTGTGATAGATTCAAGGAGCTCAGTCTATTTAGCATAACAAACAGAAGCTTAAAGGGTACAAATGTTTACTAATGGACTCTTTAATCTAGCAGAGAAAAGTGTAACATGATCTGATGGCTGGAAGTTGAAGCTAGACACACTGAGACTGGATATAATGTGTACATTTTTACTAGTGGGAGTGATTAACTATTGGAAAAAGGGTCGTGGTGGAGTCTCCATCACTGGCAATTTTTAAATCAAGATGGGCTGTTTTGCTAACAGATTGGCTCTCGGGATTGTTTTGGGCAGGTCTCTGGCCTTTGCTGTATAGGAGGTCAGACCAGATGATCACAGTGTTCCCTTCTGGCCTTGGAATCTATGAAGACTGCACAGTTGTCATGCTGCTGTACATAGTGGCCATGCAGAGATAGGAATAATGATGGGGACTGGGACTAAGGAGAACTGGGCTCTGTTCCCATCTCTGCCACTGACTTGCTGTGTGACATTGGGCAAAGTCACTTACCCCCTCTGTATTTCTATTTTCCCTCCTCCTCTTTGTCAATTTAGACCATAGGTTTGTTAAGGTAGGCACATATATACTCTGTATCTAGATAGTTGTGATAGGGGCTTGCAGGGCATGGCAGCCTTGTGATTAGTGCACCTTACCTCCTCCCTTTGTCTCTCTGTCAGGGGAGGCAGTAGGAGTACCTGATTTCTGATCCCAGGCCAGAAGCGTTTGGGCTTGTTTAGGGTCTCTAAGTGCTACTCAAATCCTCCTGCTCCCAAAGCAAACATTTGAGCTAAAGGTGACTCTCCAGTCAGTGTAAAAAGGATGGGGCCTATGATACACAGATGAGCAGATCTGATTCTGTCCAGCAGACAGCAAAGGCGCACAGTCACCTTAGCCCAGTATGTGACTTTAATGCATTGGAAGAATGCTTAGCTTCTGCTCAGTGCTGTGCCAGTTGGGAAAGATCCAGCCTCTCGCAGACAGCAAATCTGTGTCCTCCTCAGAATAACTCCACAGAGTTCCAAGCTTTATTTAGAAGGTTGTAGCCATTCCCTATAAATAAGGCACTCCAGAAATGTATGTTACAGACAACAAGTTTAAAACATGTAATTATCCACTTTGCCCTGCTCTTTAATTCATCTCCCTCATTGCTGTAAGTGCAGCCTGCAGGATACACAGCAAAATGTCTGGGAAGGAGGCCGGACAAGGAATCGGATGAGAGGCCTGCGTGCTTTTTACATGCCTATGGTACTGCGCAGTATCCTGGGTGAAAACCACTATTGGAGGCCCCTCCGTTTGTTTGCCCTGGGGAATGATTGTAAATCCAGTCCTGTGCGCTGGACAGGGTATGTGGCCTTCCTTCCACCAGGTAGATGATGTTGGTTTTGAAGAAGCTACTAAACTTAGTGGGGCCTAACTCTTCTTTGCTTAACATCCAACAAGGCAGCGCCTCTTGCATCTTAATAATAGCAGACCAGCTCCACTTTGCCTCAAGTGTGCCATCTACTGGCATATGAGAAGAACAGCGCTGAAATAACAAACCCTGGAGGAAGCTAGTGACACGAACTGGCATTTATACACCCAAGCAGGGCTAGCTCTAGCCATTTTGCCGCCCCAAGCATGGCAGCACACCGAGGGGGGTGCTCTGCCGCTTGCCGGTCCCGCGGCTCTGATGGACCTCCCGCAGCCGCGGGACCAGCGGACCCTCCGGAGATCCACCGGAGCCACCTGCCGCCCTCCCGGCAACTGGCAGAACGCCCCCCGCGGCATGCCGCCCCAAGCACATGCTTGGCGTGCTGGGGCCTGGAGCCGGCCCTGCACCCAAGGATAAACAACGGTGAGGCAACCAATGCCACGGCACCACACCCTCCTAAGTGCCAGGCTTTTCTATTGAGAAATGATTCCAAGGATGGCATTTCAGGACTCCCAAGGGCTAAATGTAGTTCCGGGGGCAGGGAGGTAGTCCCGGATTTGCAATAGCCAATTCACAGCTATTTGTTGGATTGTTTAGTGTATGCTTTCCTTGATTGGAATCCTGTGGGGGGTCAGGTTCAGCTCTGCCAGGCAGCATTGCCCAGGTGAGCTTGGCTGCACATTGCAAACAAGCTGTTTCTACAGTGCCTGGCACATTGGGGATCCAGTCTCACGGTTGCTCCCTTGGCGCTACTGTAATAAACATGATTGATGATAACATCACAGGTGCTGACTCTGGGGGTGCTATGGGATGGGAAAAAATGGTGGGCATTGAGTACCCACCAGCAGCCCCCCTATCAGCGCCTCCCCTTCCCTCTGCTGTTTCTCAGCTTGCAGGAGACTCTGGGGGCAAGGAGGGAGGAGTGAGAATGAGAGTGTGGTGCACTCATGGAAGGGGATGGAACAGAGTGGGAAGAGGCAAGGCGGAGGTGGAGTGGGACCAGAAGAGGTGGGGTGGGGTCAGAAACAGGCAGGACAGGGGTGGGACCTTAGGGGAAGGGGTGGAATGAGGGCGGGGCCGGGGTCAAGCATATTTTCCTCTTCATTGGCTTCTGGAGTGATTGCCAGGATGGAAAATCCAATCAAGGACTGCTTGTTAATTGAATTCCTTTGGGCTTCCTTTAGCCAGCNTTATTTTTTCTGAGATGTAAAGTCCACATAAAACTCAGGATGCTTTTCTTTCTCATAATAAAGGCTTCCTAGAAACAGCTTCATGTCCAGAGAGCTGTCACAGGAATAAAGCAGCATGCAGTAAGTGCTCACTAGTAACCCTACAATAATAAACTAGTGTGTGCAGCAGAGGGCCCATGAACTACCGTACAATAACATGCCAGCATACATGTCAATGGAGGGGGGAGCTGTCTCAGAAAAGAGACTTCACTTTTGAACATCCTGTTACAGATGGGTCTAAGTGCCTCAGCTCTGAGACCAAGCTCTGAACTTGCCCAAAGTTTGGAGCTCTTGGGCACAGAGTAGTGTTCCCAACTTTCTAATCGCACACAGCAAAACACCCTTGCCTTGGCCCCTTTTCCTTCACTTCCCTTCCTCAAGACCCCACCCCTTCCCCAAGGCACTGCCCCCCGCTCATTCCATCCCCCCTCCTTTTATCACTTGCTCTTCCCACCCTCACTCTCTCTGCTGGGGCAGGGGGTGGGGTGTGTGAGGGAGTGAGGAAGGGCTCTGGCTGGGGATGCTGACTCTGGGATGGGGACAGAAATGAGAGGTTAAGGGTTCAAGGGGGGGGGTCTGGTCTGAGGCAGGGGGTTGAGATGCATGAGAGGGTGAGCACTCTGGGATGGGACCAGGGATGAGGGGTTTGGGGGTGCAGGAGGGAACTCCAGGCTGAGGCCAAGGAGTTTAGAGTGTGGGAGGAGGCTCCAGACTGAGGCAGGGGCTTGGAGTGTGGGAGGGTCTGTGCTGGGGCTGGAGGCTCCAGAGTGAGGCCATAAATGAGGGATTCAGAGTGTGGAAAGGGCTTGGGGTGCGGCAGGGTGAGGGCTCTGACTGGAAGTGTGTGCTCTTGGGTAGGGCCAAGGATGAGGGGCTTGGGGTACAGGAGGGGGCTCTAGGCTGTAGCTGAGGGGTTTGGCATGCAGGAGGGGGTTCTGAGCTGGGGCCAGGGTTGGGGTGCAGGAGGGGGTTCGGGCTCCAGGAGGGAGTTTGGGTACAGGAGACTCAGGGCTGCGGCAGGGGGTTGGAGTGTGGGAAGGGAGTGTGGGCTCCAAGAGGGAGTTTTGGTGTGGCAAGGGGCTGTGAGCTGGAGCAGGACTTTGGGATGCAGGCTTCAGAAGGGAGTCTGGGTGCAGGATGGGGCTCAGGGCTGGAATGGGGGTTGGGATGCAGGAGGGTGTGCAGGGTGCAGGTTCTGTGTGGCGCTTATCTCAGTCAGCTCCCCAGAAGCAGCAACAGAAGCAGCTTCCTAGGCAGAAGCATGGCCAAGGAGCTCTGCATGCTGCCTTCACCCTCAGGTGCCACCCCCTCAGCTCAGGGTGGGGGCAGTGTGCGGAGTCCCCCTGGCCACCCCTCCACCTAGGAGCTAAGGGACTCCTCGTTGTTTTTAAGGGATAGGGAGTTGGGGGGGTGCATGAGGGATTGATGTAGGGATAGGGTCCCGAGTGACCTAGACAAACTGGAGGATTGGGCCAAAAGAAATCTGATGATGTTCCACAAAGAGAAGTGCAGAGTCCTGCACTTAAGACGGAAGAATCCCATGCATCTCTACAAGCTGGGGACCAACTGGCTAAGCAGCAGTTCTGCAGAAAAGGACCTGGGGGTTACAGTGGATGAGAAGCTGGATATGCATCAACAGTGTGCCCTTGTTGCCAAGAAGGCCAAAGGCATATTGGGCTGTATTAGTAGGAGCATTGCCAGCAGATCAAGGGAAGTGATTATTCCCCTCTGTTCAACATGGGTGAGGCCACACCAGGAGTATTGTGTCCAATTTTGGTCCCCACACTACAGAAGGGATGTTGACAAATTGGAGAGAGTCTAGCAGAGGGCAACAAAAATAATTAGGGGGCTGGGGCACATGACTTACGAGGAGAGACTGAGGAAACTGGGGTTATTTAATCTGCAGAAGAGAAGAGTGAGAGGGGATTTGACAGCAGCCTTCAACTACTTGAAGGCGGGGGGGGGCTCCAAAGAGGATAGAGCTAGGCTGTTCTTAGTGGTGGCAGATGACAAAACAGGAAGGAATTGGCTCAAGTTGTAGTGGGGGAGGTTTAGGTTTGATATTAGGAAACACTATTTCACTAGGAGGGTGGTGAAGCACTGGAATGGGTTACTTAGGGAGGTGGCGGAATCGCCATCCTTAGCGGTTTTTAAGGCCCAGCTTGACAAAGCCCTGGCTGGGATGATTTAGTTGGTGTTGGTCCTGCTTTGAGCAGGGGATTGGACTAAATGACTTACTGAGGTCCAATATATTCCAATTATAATATTCTATGATTTTATGACATGTCACCACTTCCAGGAAGCCTCAAGGAGCCAGCCAGCCCTGTGCCAACCAGACTTTTAACAACCCAGTCAGCGGCGCTGACAGAAGCTGCTGAAGTTCCTTTTTAACCAGGTCTTCTGGTCAAAAACCAGATGCCTGGCAACCCTAGCACAGCAGTTTGGCTGCAGCCTATCCATAGTCATAAGCCTTCATATGTCTCCAGTTCCCTTCAGAAGCCAAAGGCTGGGGTGGCTGAGTGAATTCTGTCCCACTGCCGTGGATGACTGTCAGGCTGTCTCAAGAATTTGCACCCTAGATTCCTCACAGGTGGATGCTGGATCCAGGTGTAGCTAGAATCTATGTCAGGCACTGAGATTCCCCCAGTCATTATAGGACTTTGCATCGACTCCTTTGGTGTGTAATTGCCTGCCACGATGCTTGGCTTGTTACATGTGAGTGCAGGTGGTATTTGCAAGGTATTTATTTTGGCAGCCAGACAGGCTGCAGAGCTAGGATAGCACAATTCCCCCATTCTTTATTCTTCCCTCTTCATTTCCTCATGACAGGTCGGGCTCATGGGTGGACACAGTTCCACCCACTACAAGAACAGATCACAACTCAAGGCCAGGGTGAGCTCCTTCTGCTTTGCCCTTCTCCTGAAATGTTTAGGACTATTCATAGAATATCAGGGTTGGAAGGGACCTCAGGAGATCTTCTAGTCCAACCCCCTGATCAAAGCAGGACCAATCCCCAATTAAATCATCCAACAGATTTTTGCCCTATATCCCTAAATGGCCCCCTCAAAGATTGAAATCAGAACCCTGGGTTTAGCAGACCACTACTCTAACCACTGAGCTATCCTTCCCCCACCCCCATTAGTCTTTCCAGTCTTGTGTCCTGCTTTGACAGCCACTAAGCCAGACACTTTGGAGGTGACCCTACACTATGTTGTGGTCTCAAGACAGCAGGGAGTCTCTGATATTGGTGAGGCACTTTAGATTCACTGTTACATCAACAGCAGGATGGATGTAACTGGACTGAGTACATTACTCAGAGAAACCCCTTCACTCCATCTGCTTCTGTGTTTCTCCCTAGAATACTTCTTATTCGATATCAGAAGGCTCCACTAGATGGTACTATGCCCCAAATTCCTCCTCCATCCAATGCAGCACTCCACAATGCCACTACATCATAGAGAAAATGTCCTCCTGCCCCTGCTGTTCACCCATTCATGCCCTGAAGCATGGGATTGATAGCATCTGCAGCTATGGTAAAAGCTATCCTTATCCATCAAAGTATCTAACCCTTTTTGAGACCTCGCAGAGCTCTTTGCTTCACTGATATCGTGTAACTGTGAGTTTAAAAGACTGACTTAACTCCACCAAACTCAGGGCTGGAATCCTTTAGAGACTTGTCCGCTGTCTCTTGTCTAATGTCCAAGTTGCTGTTTTCCTTCCATTTGCACATCTCATGGACTTTTAAAAATGAATCAGCATTTTGCAGTGTACTTTAAATATTCATGAAGGTGTTTCCAATTAAACTTAGGAAACAAGCAAAGAGCACCTAGTTGACTCTTGCATGGTTTCCCTGTTCATCCGACTGAGGGGGTTGTGTCCACTGTCTCTGGATCAGCAAAGGGAAGAGGGTTCTTTGCAGGGACATGCTTTGGGATGAGCAGTGGATTTTGGAGAAAGAGGATGAGCAAAAGAGCAGCACCATTCAAAATCCAGCTAAACTTATCACCACAAAAGAAGGGACTTTAAAGAAACTCACTGCAGCCCTATCTGAAATTACATATCTGCCCTGGGTCTACGTAAGATCCCTTCAGTAATGGGGAGATCATAATTCTAGTACAGTTGTGCCCTGATCATTTTGTAGCAGCTCAGCCTTGCCTGTGTGCTAGGCACTGCATAATAAAAGACCAAAAAGACAGTCTCTGCCCCCAAGAGCTGACAAGCTATGTATAAAACAAGAGAAAGCAAATGTAGGTATATGGTTCCTGGTGCTGTACCTAAGGATCAACTGTCCCCTACCCAGAAGAGCTTTTGACTGAGCTGGGCAGGAAGCAGGTTCAACTCTTTTGAATTTTTTTCCCCCAACATTGTTTTCAAGTTGGGAGCTTCATCAAAGCCAGCTCTGATTAGTTCGTTTTGATGAATTGCCATTTTTTCCATCACCCCCCCCAAAAATAAAAGTTTCCTGAAAAGATTACCAACCAGCTTTACTTATGTTATGAGCTAAATAGAGAAGACAGATAACAGAAACATTCCTAACCTCATTTTGCAGATAGGAATCTAAGGCAGTGAAAGGGCAGCCATCTGCCAGTGAGTTGAAAGAAGCAGGTAAAACACAGGCAACTCCAGGAGGAGGAAGGGCAAATGGAAATGACTTTGGTATCATTCTGAAGATGACATTTTATGATTGCTTGGTGCCCTAACATAAGATGGCAGAATTTGGTCTTTATCATCATGCATGAGGAATCTGTCAGATAAGTTGTTAGCAGCCTGTGTGAGTTAGTAGTACACTGAGACACTGGAGCTAGTAAAAGAAAACATATTGGAGACAGGCTTGTAATTGGTCCTTCCAAGGCAGCTTTATTGGGCCAAGAGCAGTCAAAAATCCAGCCCAGCTCTGGAGGAGGCAACGTTGTGCTACGTCAAAATGATTCCCAAACAGATACCTAGGAAAGGCCTGAGATCTACATATCTCCAGCCAGGGAAAGGATACAAGAAAAGGAAGCTAGAGCCGCAAACAGCTCTGAAAAGCAGCAGGTGCTGCAGGGAGGAATGAGGGGATGAGGGGTGTTTACTACAGCCAGGCAGGAAGACCATATGCAGATAGGGTGACACGCTATATGGTGATGAGATAGAAACCATCTAGGCTGGCACACCAGGAATTTAACCAAGGCCTGCAGACCTAAAAACACAACCTGCCACAGCTTGAGTTAAATAGCTAAGGCTCCCGATTACTGTAACAAACTCCTGTCCTCTGTGGATTAGACACAGAGAGGCACCTATAGCACACACTCACCAAAAGATTGCAGTAACACAAGGGCACAATGTTCTGATCTATCTACAGGGACCAGAGATATCCTGGCACTTGTTGAGGTTATGTGGAAATTAGGGACCTGAAGGCCTTTGAGGATCTGAATCTTTGTCTGTCTGTAACTCAGGTCTCTTCTTGACACTGGGGATGATAGCACCTCCCTACCTTCCAGGGCATTGGGAGGATAGATACCGTAAAGATTATGAGTCACTAGATACTATGCTAATGGAGCTGTATAAGTACCTCAGATAGCTGGACAGAGAGCAGATTGATATTACTGAAGCATCCAGAAGTTCCAGTCATGGTATTGGACAATGACATACAAAGATAGGCCCTGCCCCACAGAGTTTGCAGTCTGTCATAAACATACAGGTAAGGGTAGTATAAAATCCCTCCTTTACCTGTAAGGAGTTAAGAAGCTCAAATAGCCTGGTTGGCACCTGACCAAAAGGACCAATAAGGAAAGAAGATACTTTCAAATCTGTGGAGGAAGGTTTTGTTTGTGCTCGCTTTGTTTTGTTCTCTCTCTGGTCGAGAGAGGGACCAGGCTGGAAAAAAAATCTCCTAAAAACCTACCTGAAATGAGCATCTAAGATTACAGAAATTGTAAGTAAAGGCAAGAATATGCATTAAATTATCTTTTGTTTTAGCTTGTAAATTTTCCCTATGCTAAGAGTGAGTTTTATTCCTTTTTTTGTAACTTTGAAGCTATGCACAATCCTCTGTGTTTTAAATCATAGAATCATAGAATATCAGGGTAGGAAGGTACCTCAGGAGGTCATCTAGTCCACCCCCCTGCTCAAAGCAAGACCAATCCCCAACTAAATCATCCCAGCCATCTTTTTATTACTCTGTAAAAAGTACCTTCCATCCTGACTTTTGCAAGTGTGATTCTTTTACTTTTTTTAAAAAATAAAATTCTTCTTTTAAGAACCTGATTGATTTTCAGTGTCCTAAAAACCCAAGGGTTTGGTCTGTGCTTACTTTGTAACCAGTTGGTTAGTACATTATTCTCAAGCCTCCCCAGTAAAGGGGGTGAAGGGGCTTGGGGGAATATTTTGGGGAAACAAGGACTCCAAGTGGCCCTTTCTCCTGGATTTTTTGTGTAAATCACTTGGTAGTGACAGCAATACTGTCCAAGGGCAAGGAAAGGATTTGTGCCTTGGGGAAGTTTTAACCTAAGCAGGTAGAAATAAGTTTAGGAGATCTTTAATGCAGGTCACACATCTGTACCCCAGAATTCAGAGTGGGGAGGGAACCCTGACACAATCCCAGACAAAAACACACGAAGGGGGAAGGAGAGAGGGAGAAGACCCAATTGATACAATTTATATCAACATTTGCAAACAAAGAAATTAGCTAAGTGGCAGCTCACTCTGTCAGCCCCTCAAGCCATCATTAACTGCCTGGTTCCTAACAGGCATCACAAGGGAGGTGGACCTAGCAGGGATTTGAAGGCAGAAAGGGAGATGGCTATGTGGATGAGTTGGGGAAGGCAGGACTGCATTATAGCATAGGCACTATAGATTCTGTATCTGTTATCTGCACTGCACACTAAGCCTGGGCTGACTCAGGTTTGAACACAAGCCCCTGCTTCCATCCACACCCAGATCAGTCTGACTTGGGTCAGCAGGCACTCAGGACCTGGGTCCTGATAGGGAGGTGGGTCAGAACCCAAGTCCCAATGTGATTTCAGTTCAAGCCCTGTTGCAGTGTGGATGTAGCTCAAGCCATAGACCCAAATCAGAAGGTCTGTGTCATGCCGGTCCAGCAACTATAAATCCAAGTTTACAATGCAGCGCGGGTGCTCAAGCATGGGCTTGGAAACTTCCAGTCCTCAAGCCCAGGTCCCATAGACCCAAGTTTAATGGGCAGGACAGTCATTCCCTTAGAGTTCAGTCATGGGATGACAATAGAACCTCAGCTTTCTTTTCTTTTCTTTTCTTTTCTTTTCTTTTCTAGCCTGTGTTGTTGAGGGGGAAAAAGCTTGAGATGTGAGCTGAGTGTAACCAACATTGTGAGTCTGCAGCCAGCCTAAGATAATAACACAGACTGGTGCCAGCTGCCCCATGCATCTTCATGGATTTTCAGCTCAGACATGCTCTGCACTCAGGGTGTAGGACCTTGGCATGGGAGGGGGCTATGGAGAGGCCATTGTGGGGTAGGCTTAGACCCCTGGATTCTCTCAATTCAGCCTCAGAGGGAGGGTGTTATATGCACAAGGAACAGTCTGGCAGGAAACACAGAAATGTGCCTTTAATAATCCTATTAACTCTTTAAATCCATGCAGAATTGCCACTACTGTCAACACCCTGGATCCAGTCCAACACCATTCCATACAGGAGTAGGACTCCTCCACATTGGACTGTCCTCCCCCACCCCCCACCCCCCAATGAATCCCCTTACAGGTGATTAATGGCAGATTGGATTGGTGTGGGGGGGCACAATCCTATCTTCCCTACTCTGCTGAACTCTGTTCACTGCCACGGGATTTGCCATTATCCTGGCTGTCTTCCTGTCAGGCTCCTGAACAGATATTATTGCATTATTGCACCATAAATGAAGATATCTCACTGAACACACTGAAAATGCTGTGGAGTGTAAATACTAATAACCTCAGCCCCAGTCTGGAGTATCTATCCCCTGCACAGGAAAATATAAAGCCCAGCCACTGAAGGTGGCTGCAAGTGCCAGCCTGTACTAATTAGCTCCATCCCTGTCCCACTGTTCCTGGAGCATCTAAGCAATGAGCTGCAGAAATAATTAAAATCCCTTCATTTGAATCTGAATGAGCCCCCCACCCCCCAACCTTTGGTTACTCTTCTTCATCAAAACCACCACTCAGATGAATTATAGTTTTCCAGAAAGCCAGATAATACTGGTTATATATGGACATAGCAGGGGCTCTGAGCTGGCAAACCACCTGCTCACGTCACTGCCAACGCATCTCCATCCTGCCATGCAAACACTCCGAACTTAGAACTGGTTGCAAAAAATAGTTAAAACAGTGTTTTAGTTGGAAAATGCCATTTCAATTAACCTGACATTTTTTGCAGACTCATACTGAGTTTGATTAAATTTTGTTTAAAAAAACATTGGAGGGGTAAAACCAATTTGAAAATGTTGAAATGTCCTATTTTGACATTTTCAGAATGAAAAGTTTTAATTTTTATTTCACACCAACTTTTTGTTTCAAAATATACTGTATGATTGCCATGGGATAGAGAAATCACATGCTGGCTGGCAGCCAAACAGTTAATGCAGGAACTACCAACCGGCAATGCTTGGTAGCCTCACAGTAGCTGAGAGGCTAAAACAGAATAATCATGAATGGTGAGAAGAAAATAAATAGGAGTTATTAACCCCTTGACATAACAAAAGTATGATGTTGCACTCCATATGTTTTATGGAAATATGCTTATGAGTATAAATATAATGTAACTGGAATATGCTTTCTGCAAAAGGTCTCTTGTAAGGTATCATCACAAAGCTTCTAATCTACTGAGTGTGTTCATCCTATTGTATGAATGTATCATTCTTCTGTTTGAAGCTAGAAATATGAAGTATTACTCTGAAGTCCTATTATAACTGTGCAAAGTGTGGGCCATTAATGGTGGCTTGGAATCTTGGTGGCTCCCATTAAGTAAGACAATTGGTTGTAAAGGGCCCTGTTTACTTGACAGCCTCAAGGGGGTCTCTGTGACCGAACCCATCACAACAAGAACTAGGGGTCACTCTATGAAATTAATGAGCAGAGGGTTTAAAACAAACAGAAAGCTTTACGTTTACCCTCACACAACGCACAGTCAACCTGTGGAATTCATTGCCAGGGGATGTTCTGAAGGCCAAAGGAAAACTAGGTTTCAGAAAGAATTAGGTAAGTTCCTGGAGGATAGGTCCATCACTGGCTGTTAGCCCCATGCTCTGGGTGTACCTAAATCTCTGACTGACAGAAGCTGGGCCTGGACAGCAGGGGATGGATCACTTGATAATTGCCCCGTTCTGTTCATTCCCTCTGAAGCACCTGGTACCAGCCACTGTTGGAAGAAAAGACACTGAGCTTAATGGACCTGTGGTGGGCCTGGCACTGCACCGCTCCTTTGTGGTAGGGGTGGGATGGAGTGTGGGAACCTCGCCACTCCCAAATTCATGCACCCGTCTCTCTGTGGGTGGCCAGTTGCGGCCTAATGGCCTCCTTCCACACAATCACCCCTTGGAGGGGGTAGTGGGCCTAGCGGCTAGAGTCCAGGTAACTCACCCCAAATGTCTGGGTGGTGGGGCCCAATGGCCAGGGTCTATATATATCGCTCCCCACATTGCAGCAGTTCAGCCTAATGGCCAGAGTCCATACAACTCCCCTCGCAGATGAGGTAGTGCGGCCTAGCGGCCAGAGTCCAGGTACCTCTGCTCCAAGTGTCAGGGCAGTGTGGCCCAATGGCCAGGGTCCATATAAATCACTTCCTGTGTGGTAACAGTGAGGCCTAATGGCCAGAGTCCATACAATCCCCCTCACAAGCGGGGTAGTGCTGCCTAGTGGCCGAAGTCCATGTAACTCACCCCAAGTATCAGGGCAGTGTGGCCCAATAGCCAGCATCCATATAAGAGCATAAAAACATAAAAATGGCCATACTGACTCAGACCAAAGGTCCATCCAGCCCAGTATCCTGTCTACTGACAGTGACCAATGCCAGGTGCCCCAGGGGGAGTGTACCTAAGAGGTAAAGATCAAGGGATTTCTCTCCTGCCATCCATCTCCACCCTCTGACAAACAAAGGCTAGGGACACCATTCCTTACCCATGCTGGCTAATAGCCATTAATGGACTTAACCTCCGTGAATTTATCTAGATCTCTTTTAAACCCTGTTATAGTCCTAGCCTTCACAACCACCTCAGACAGGGTAGCATTGCCTAGTGGACAGAGTCTATAGGATTCCCGTGGTGTGTGTAGGGAGTGGTAGGGGGACCCGGGCCTGACCTCTCCACTGGGTCCGGACCCAGGGCCCTGGTAGTGGCAAGTTTCCCTTGCCACCCGCTCATTGGGGATCTGCTTGCAACACGCCGAGCAGTTGTGCGGCTCTAACGCTGTTTGCCTCTGAAGTTCCCCTGGGTCACTTCCTACCATAAATGCCAGGTTCTCCGCTTCAGGGAGTCCTCCAGTCTGTTCCCCTCCTGTGACGTACTCTGTCTGGGAATCAGGTTGCATCCCGGCTTGGCTGGCCTCTGGATCCTGGTGCGTAGGCTGTTCGCCCTCAAGAAGCTGGAGGTGTGCCTCCTTCCCCTCTGGTGGTCAACTCAGACTAAGCAGCTCTGCAGGCTTTTAGGCCTGTTCTCCAGTTGGAGCATGCTCAGCAGAGCTTCTAGGGCATGGCTTCCTCTGCTGGGAAGGAAAGGTTAACCCTGGTGATACAAGTGTAGGGCCACTCTGCCCCGTCACAGGACCATTGCTGTGACCTAGTATGGCTGTTCTTCAGCAAAGGAACAGAGTGGCACCAGAAGAGCCAGCAGACTCAAGAAGGAGGGCCCTTCCAGTAGGCTGGTGAGAAGCTGCCCTGGAGTGATAACACCACCAAGAAGAGATGACCAGAGTCACAGGCTGCAGCAGCCCACAGAGACAAGGGAGATAGGGAGGAGCTCAGGATACACCAGGAGGGTTGTTGAGTGTTGATTCTGCCTCCCTGGGCTACAGACCCTGAGCTGGATCCCAGTGGAGTGGGTGGGAACTGTATTCCCCTAAATACAGCTGTATGGACCAAAGGGTCTGGAACCCGCAGGGTTACAGGGTTATAGAAATTCAGACAAGAATGGAGGACTGAGTGCCCCACTGAGCCGAACAGGCTTTGTACAGTACTCCATCTGGAGGGAGACACACAAGGGCACTAGTCCACTATTCTATATTAAAAAAAATAAAAAGAGTCCAAATTGAAATGTTTTAAATGTATAGAAATGAAGTATCAGAGGGGTAGCCGTGTTAGTCTGGATCTATAAAAGCAGCAAAGAGACCTGTAGCACCTTATAAACTAATAGACATATTGGAGCATGAGCTTTCATGGGTGAATACCCACTTCATCGGATGCAAGAAATGAAATGTCAAATTGATCTAAAATGCCTTTCTCCCCCACAATTTTAGTTTCAGTTTCCTTTGCTCTGAGGCCAAAACTGACCCTAGTTGAAGCATTTTCTTTCTATTCAGTGAGAGGACCATGCTGTGAAGACGGTCCCCAGATATCCTTAATGGTGCCACCTTGTCTACATTAGGCAGGCTTGGCGTGGAGAGTTCTCTGAGTACAGCGATGCTAGCAACTGCCCTTAGTGGAGATGCAGCTTACACTACTACTTTGCCAACATATTTTATACCAGGCCCCAAATAGCATACGCCATAACTGGGTCGACACTGGGGTTTTTGTCAGTACAGCTTTGTCAATTAGGGGCGTGGGGTTTTCACACTCCTAACCAACATAGCTCTGCCGACAAAACTTTTAAATGTAGATCAAGACCTCAGGCCAAGCCTATGCTTAATAATTTGATTGACCTAGTTACATCACTCAGGGCTGTGAAAAACTGCACCCTGAGCACTGCAGTTAGGTCAACCTAATCTCTTGCGCAGACATGGCTTGGTCAGTGGAAGAATTCCTTGGAGGCAATAACTGCTGCCTCTCAAAGAGGTGGCTGAACTACATCGACAGAAACCCCCTTCCATTGATGTAGGAAACCTCTTCACTATGGCACTACAGAAGCACAGCTGCATCACTGGTGCTGAGCCACTGTAGTGCAGGCAGAGCCTCAGCCAGTGTACTGTGGAGGAATTCACATGCGGAAGTCATCAAAGTTCCACACATACTTTGGTGGAGACACACTGCAAAAAAAACAGGGTCCAGCTACATGCCACAGCTGACTTCAATGGGGATAGACAGCTTTGGGCACAGCAGAGGCCTTGGGGGTCTCAGAGTGGAATCCCTGTGTGCCCCAGTGGAGTGAACTTGTTGGGTGGGGTTTTCTTTTGCCCTATGTAGGGATCTCCAGGAGTTACCAATCCTCAGCCAGGAAAAAGGTCTTTTGTCCTCTGCCCTCTATGCTTGGAGCAAAGGAAAGCAGACATGAGGATCATTATAAAATCCCTGCTCCTGGCCAGGAGGGGATTGCTAGAAGATCAGAGTCACTCCCGTCGTAAGGCATCCATTCAAATCTAGGCAGAACTTATGCTGATGTTTCCAAGAGGGCCTATTGAAAGTTATGTGCCTGACTCCCATAGGTCCCAGCCTTGAGCCCTACATCCCTTATATCTGTCGCCCCTTTTTGAACCTACTATGCTTGTATTTGACCCTCCCAGAGATTTGGTTTAATTCTGAAGCCCCCAGGGAGGAGGAAGGGATAGCTCAGTGGTTTGAGCACTGGCCTGCTAAACCCAGGGTTGTGAGTTCAGTCCTTGAGGGGGCCATTTAGGGAACTGGGGTAAAATATCTGTCTGGGGATTGGTCCTGCTTTGAGCAGGGGGTTGGACTAGATGACCTCCTGAGGTCCCTTCCAACCTTGATATTCTATGAATCCTTATGTGACATCTGCCACCTTGGCCAGCACACTAGGGACTGAACAGGGGACCTCCAGTATGAATAGCACAAGCTGCTGCAGTGTAAGCTAAAACTCCCTACCTGGGGCTGTATGAGACTGGGCACTGAAGGTGACTTGCAACACACTCCCCAGAGGTTACATGTACAAATGAGGCCCAGGGTCTAAGCTGTTAGCACGCTCCTGAGCTGGCCAAGTTAACCAAAGGACAGATAAAGCTCCCGGACAAGCAGCTCATCCCAGGATAGATGACATAATGTATCCTGTGAAGGCCTACTTTCATCCCCTGCTGGCCGTGGCCTGTGTTAAGGCTTCCGCTCCTCTGTGGGGATGCTACTATGAGTTTCTTAGCTACTCATGCTGGCTCTGTTATCACTACTGTTATTGGCCATATAATGTATTCTCCGCTGCATTAACCTGATAACGCGAGAGGAGATAAAATGTGACAGGATCTAAATAGCTTTGTTCTGCTGCTTTGTGTGCTCATTAGGCAAAGGTATAGATTTCTCCCCATCATACAGATATGGCTCCTTCTTCAGACAGTTTCCTAACTCTTGATAAATCGGTAGCATCCTTTTCATTACCCAAAAGTTTAAACAAACCTGCTCAGCTCAGGAGTGAGTCATATGTGCTGCTTCTATTGTGATCACAGTTGCGGTACAGTCACACACCCACATCCCACCTCTGGAGACCAGCCCCCACACTGGGCTTCCCACAGACACAGGCTAGTCTATGGCCTCCATCTGTCTCTAGGGCCCCCATGAAAAAAAGACCACCATGTAATTCATCAGCCCCTGCTAAAGCAAGGCTTGAAACTCAACTGGCCAGGACAGAGCTGGGGTGGTGATGGACCCACAATGGTTGTGCCCACTCAGACTAGCTCTAGGAAGTGCTGGAAGTCTTTGGTCAGGAGGGGCCTGGATGCAAAATAGCAGCAGGTCCTGTAGGGCAGGACTGAGGCAACTGGCAGAATTTATGAAGAGAAAACTGTGTACTGTGAGAAGCAGCGTAGTCTAGTGGATAGGTCATGGGATGAGGAGAGCCGTCGTCTGTTCCTAGCTCTGTCACTAACCACCTGTGTGACATCGGGAAAGTCACATCACCTCTCTACACAGAGTTTGCCATTACTGCAACACTTAGCTCAAGTTACTCCACTCCAGCGTGCCTAGCTCTAGGGAGCGTGGCCATGGTGCAAAACAACACTGGAGCTGCACAACGTGATTTGATTAATGGCTGCTGAGTCCTTGTAGGTGCCACATACTCAATGCATAATTAGCTTCATCAGCACTTGAGCTTCAGCATCCGATGGTCCCAAGAGCTGGAACTTAAAACACTATTTCACGCTAGAGATTTTTGTGTGTGTCAGGCTGGGGCAAACCTTGAGTTATACCTTATGCTAACAATGCAGCGAGGAGAGGCTCTGTGCCTCCTACTATGTGGACTGTCAGCTGTTCCATGCTGGAGCTGGCTAGGTGTATGTACATGTCCCAGGGGGCAGCTAGGTGCCACTAATAGAAATTATAATACCTGGCTCTTGCCACCAGTCGCAAGGTCATTCTTTCACGAATTATACAGTTCATCCATATGTAACCCTTCTGCCCCTCTGAGTTGGCAGCAACAAGGGCCAGGTTCAGTATCCAGGGGTTCTGTTTCAGTAACACAATGCAAAACCGGCTCAAGCCCCCACCCAGTGACCTGGGACAATTACGTACTGCCCCCTAGGCGCCTCTAGGAGGCAAAACTTCCCCTCTCGCAAGCACGGAGTCTGAGTGTAACAATATCTTTTTAATAAAGAAAGGAATCAATGCGGCATCCCATGGAGAAACACCACAAACAGGGTTATAACACAAACCATAAACAAAAACCCACCTCCCAGTACGTTTGGCAATGTCCTTTTCCCCTTAGGGTCTTAAGTCCAATC
>NC_133777.1:31072870-31119893 GCF_003597395.2 Chelonoidis abingdonii
ATTTAAATAGTTGGTATTTTTCTACCTTTTCAATATATTGATTACAGTCAAACACAAAATCAAAGTGTACAGTTTCACTTTATTTTATTTTTATACAAATATTTGCACTGTAAAAAACAAAAGAAATTGTATTTTCAATTCTCCTATTACAAGTACTATAGTGCAATCTCTTTAGCATGAAAGTTAAAAGAAAGACAGAAAATAATCTTTCCAAGACTACACATGTAGATTATGTACAAAAATAATTCATTAAAAAAAATAAAACAATGTAAAACTTTAGATCCTACAAAGTCCACTCAGTCCTGCTCTTGTTTCAGCCAGTCAGTCAGACCAAACAAGTTTGGTTACAATTTGCAGGAGATAATGCTGTCCGCTCTTGTTTACAATATCACCTGAAAGTGAGAACGGGTGTTCGTATGGCACTGTTTTAGCCGCGTCGCAAGATATTTATGTGCCAATGCACTAAAGATTCATATGTCCTTCATGCTTCAACTACCATTCCAGTAATTGGTTCTGTCTATAACACCCAAAGCAGTTCAGACTGACACATTTCATTTTCATACTGAGTCAGATGCGACAGCAGAAGGTTGACTTGTTTTTGATGGTTTGGGTTCTGTAGTTTCTGCATCAGAGCATTGCTCTTTTAATTCTTCTGAAAGCATGCTCCACATCTCATCCCTCTAGATTTTGGATGGCACTTTAGATTCTTAAACTTTGAGTCAAGTGCTGTAGCTATCTTTAGAAATCTCACATTTGGTACCTTCCTTCTGTTTTTGTCAAATCT
Source organism: Chelonoidis abingdonii (assembly GCF_003597395.2). Lineage (NCBI taxonomy): Eukaryota > Metazoa > Chordata > Testudines > Testudinidae > Chelonoidis > Chelonoidis abingdonii. The sequence continues at coordinate 31,073,655 of NC_133777.1, forward strand.
GCTGTGAAAGTGTTCTTAAACCGAACTCTTGTGAGTATCATCGGAGACTACTAACATGAAATATATGGCAGAATGTGGGTAAAACAGATAGAAGACATAAAATTCTCCCCCAAGGAATCAGCCACAAATTAGTAATATGAATATTTTTTAACGAACATCATCAGCATGGAAGCATGTCCTCTGGAATGGTGCCTCGAAGCATGAAGGGGCATACAAATGTTTAGCATATCTGGCACGTAAATACCTTGCAATGCCAGCTACAAAAGTGCCATGCGAACGCCTGTTCTAACTTTCAGATCACATTGTAAATAAGAAGCAGGCAGCATTATCTCCCATAAATGTAAACAAACTTGTTTGTCTTAGCAATTGGCTGAACAAGAAGTAGAACTGAATGGACTTGTAGGCTCTAAAGTTTTATATTGCTTTGGTTTTGAGTGCAGTTATTGTAACAAACAAATCTACATTTGTAAGTTGCACCTTTGCCATAAAGAGATTGCACTACAGTACTTATATGGGGTGAATTGAAAAATAATATTTCTTTTGTGTGCCATTTTTACAGTGCAAACATTTGTAATCAAATATAACGATATAAAGTGAGCACTGTCTACTTTGTATACTGTGTTGTAATTAAAATCAATTGAAAACATCCAGAAATATTTAATAAATTTCAGTTGGTAATCTATTGTTTAACCATGCGATTAAAACTGTGATTAATCATGATTAATTTTTTTTTAGTTAACCACACGAGTTAACTGTGATTAATCGACAGCCCTTATAAAATTCCATACTACCCAAAATAGTTTATCCTTGCTCCACCTCTTCCCTCAGGCCCCACCTCTGCTTAGTCTCTTCACCTCCAGATTAAAAGAAAACACACCTCAGGGTTTGGGGGGATCTGCCTGGGAACTCTCTGCCTCTTAGATTAAAGGCAGCTGGAAGTGCTGCCTTTTTCTTTAGCTGATAGAGCCAATCCACCATTGAAGGGCATTCTGAGCTATTAGAATAAGTAAAATCTCATTGGTCTCAGATAAACTTATATTGCACACACAAAACTATACTAAAAGAATGTGATTTGGGTTGCAAAGTCAAGTATTCAAAATTTAGGAAATACCTATGCAATTACCTGAACCATTTTAATTTGCCCCCCTTGTGTATGTGCACGGTGATACAGTCTTTAATTAAAAGTAGTAAAGAGTCCTGTGGCACCTTATAGACTAACAGATGTATTGGAGCATTAATTGTATCATCACATCCTCTTTTTTCCACAGGGCCTCATTCAGCATACAGGATGGATGTGTTCACCAAATAAGCAGTTAGTCAATATTTTGTTTTCTCCTTATGGTTCAATGTGTGGCCATGGTTGATTTACTGCCCACTATTCAAACCCTTTTCTCAGACAGAATACAATTTTCCTCCTAGGCTTCCCTATGGTGCTCATCACTAGACATATACGAGTGCTTCCTCAGTATTAATGACTTTATTTTCACCACACTGCTGAGCAATGTGGGGCATTATTATCCCCATTTTACACACAGAAAATTGAAGCACAAATGCCTAGCCCCTGATTTTTCAGAGTATTTAGCATTAGATAGCACTGAATTAATGAGCAAGGCAAAATGGATAATTAATGTTTTAAACTTGTTGTCTGTAACATATATTTCTGGAGTGCCTTATTTATAGAGAATGGCTACAACCTTCTAAATAAAGCTTGGAACTCTGTGGAGTTATTCTGAGGAGGACACAGATTTGCTGTCTGTGAGAGGCTAGATTGTTCCCAACTGGCACAGCACTGAGCAGAAGCTAAGCATTCTTCCAATGCATTAAAGTCACACGCTGGGCTAAGGTGATTATGCGCCTTTGCTCTCTGCTGGACAGAATCAGATCTGCTCATTTATGTGTCATAGGCCCCATCCTTTTTACACCAATTGGAGAGTCACCTTTAGCTCAAATGTTTGCTTTGGGAGCAGGAGGATTTGAGAAGCACTTAGAGACCCTAAACAAGCCCAAACACTTCTGGCCTGGGATCAGAAATCAGGTGTTTCTACTGCCTCCCCTGACAGAGGGACAAAGAGGGGGAGGTAAGGTGCACTAATCACAAGGCTGCCATCCCACCAAGATTCCAAGCCACCTTTAATGGTCCACACTTTGCATAGTTACAGCAGGACTTCAGAGTAATACTTCATATTTCTAGCTTTAGACAGAAGAATGCTACATATATACAAATAGGATGAACCCGCTCAGTAGATTATAAACTTTGTTATGATACCTTACAAGAGACCTTTTGCATGAGACATATTGCAGTTACATTATATTCACACTTATTAGCATATTTCCGTAAAACATATGGAGTGCAACATCATAGGGGTGCCAAAGGAATACCAAGAGGAACCAGAAAGTGACAGCAGGAGAGGGAATCTTCTTGGGAAAGAAGTACTGGGTTTAGGGAGAGTGGGGGATAGGCTGGGGCTGCCTCCATAGGAAACTTTGAACTTGCCTGAGGTCAGAACTTATTGGGGATTGGGGCTTGAAAATGGCTGGTAATAACTGAATTCTGATATGCCCCTTTGATAAAGGCAACTGCATCTTCTCTGGCTCCCCCAACCCCAATCCCTTTATTTCTGTGGTGGTTGGGCCACCCTGGCCCACCGGGCAATAGCTTGGTGACAGTGGTCACCTGTGAAATGTTTGTTTAAAGTGACTTGCCCAGCACCAGAGAGGAACCCTGTGGCAGAGACAGTTCTGTAAGGCAGTATTCAGCTGCTGTAACCATAGTGCCCACCTTTCTCTTCCTGCAGCCCCCTGCCTCATTCACTATGCTTCTTCCAAATTCTACAACAAAGGAAGCATGGGTCCTCCTTCACTGTACCGTCCTGATTCATCACCAGAGCAGGTCCACTCTTGTTCATACCTGTGCTCCCCTGGTGCTCCAGTATGATGGTACCAGAAGTCAGTGCTACTGGTATTTTCCCCAGGAGATGTAAACCCCCCTTCCGCTTCCCCCTGATGACTCCATGGTCTCTGAAGAGCTCATGGTATACTTCACAAGAGCAGGGAGATGTGCCCTAAGCAGTTTGGGAGACCATATCCCTGAAATGCACCCTAGAGTTTCAGATGGAGATGTTTCCCAGTTCCTAAGAATTGGAGGGGCGAAATGTTACTGGTGAAGACTGGGAGAGGAGTAACATCCCAGGAGTTAATCCTTGTAGTGATACAGAATTCTCTTAGCTTTGGAGCTACGTTTCTGCCCCCGAGGGTTTCAGGCAGGGGTTGGCCACAAGCCTTAGAATGGATTCTTATGGCAGGCAGGAGCACCTAGACTCCCCGGACAAGATCAAGGGCACTTTGGGCTAGGCCAAGTACTGTGTACACACAGCACACGGGTCCCCTAACTAGACAAGGTGGATTTATTGGCTCCATATGACCAATAATGACGTGAGGCACAGAGGGATTAATGGACTTGCCAATGCCAAAAACCTAGAAGAGGCAAGAGCTCTAACCCCTGAGTCCCACTTCAGTGTCTCAACCACAGAGCATTTTGTCTCAAGTCTGCCTGTGCCCATCACTAAGAAATCCCCTCCTAAGTCTCTGGGATTCCTGTAAATGAAAGGTACTATAAAAAAGCCAAAGGTGGTGTTATTATCAGAGTTTCAGTGACATCTTTGATGAAGCCAGTGCACAAACAAGGAAGTAAATCAGAAGCTATGTTAATTGTAAGCTCTATTAGAAGCAGAAAATCAATATTAATTGATAAATGGAATAGAAAAAAATTGTTGCAGAAAGAAATGTTAATGTCAGGCTCCAAGGAGAGTGTTATAGGAGTTTAAAAATATCGGAAAAGCATGAAGGGAAAATGACATAAGCGTGTCCCAGTGAGGTTGCCTGACACCCTCTTCCCTGGACCCGCTAGTACCTAAAATGATATTTTGCACATTCACAGCCACTTTCATCGGAGGATCTCAAAGTGGTTTTCAGACATCCACCCCAGAAGCCTGTGAGAGGGAAAAACTGTGTGACTATCATCAGCCCCATGTGAGGCATGGGGAAACTGAGCCACAGAGAGGGCAAGAAACTTGCCCAAGATCACCCAGTGAGTCAGCTGCAGAGCTAGGAATTGGAGCCAGATCTCTTCATTCTCACACCTGTTCTTTGGGTACAAGGTTATTATTATTTATGTATATTACTGTAGCACCCTGCTGAGGTTGGTCCCCATTGTGCTAGGAACTGTACAAACTCCTAGGCCTTGTCCTCCTTAGGAAACCAGGTGTGTTCTTGCTGGCTAACACACAGCGACTAACACAAGGTAAAATGCTAGTAAAGAGAAGGTGGTCTGTAGTGAGTTAGCAGGTGGTGGTAAATAAGGGGGAGTGAAGTGTTTAGCCTGACATGTTAAAACTACACACTGCCTTGTCTTCTCTAGGATTTTACCTTGTGTTGGTCACCACGTGTCACTAATAGCTGAGTTAAGGACTTGCCTCTCTTCCCAGTTCCCAGTGAAGATGCACACAGTGTGACAGGAAGTCCCTGCCCAAATAACTTAGGATAAACAGACATGACAGACCAAGCATGGGCAATTGACAAGATAATCCCTCCTTAATCTTACCTGATGAGGTGCCCCAGGGACCCAAATGGACCATGGTGTCTGTCAGCAGAGGTGACAGTAAAGGCAAACATGCATTTTGCCGGGTGCTATTCTAGTGTTAACTGCCTCTTGGAACTCTGTGGTTTGTGCTAAGACGACACGACAATGCACTTGGCAGATTGTCTCTATTTTTGCAGTTTTGTGTGTGAGCAGTGGACAGGAAGATTATTTTAAAAGCCAATATTCTGGATAGCTGTGGAATTAGCAATGACACAAAGCCTTACTTTACATTAGCACATATCTTCACATCATCTCTAACCCTACAGCTAACAGTTCTACAAGGCAGGGAGGTGAGAAACCCAAACACATTTGCTTCAAGAGTTGGAACATATCATCTGAAAATATTTTGATTGTGTGTGTTCTTTTCCTTTCCCCTCAAGCTAGTTCAAACATTGCAATTTCCCTTGCCTGGGGCTGTGCTAGGAACTCACAGGGAATCTGATGACAGCAAGGGTGGGGAGGGCAGGGGGGAGAGGGGGTTCAGCTGAAAGAGTTGGAAACAAAACAATTAAATAGAAAATAGAGTCAAGGGAACAAATGGAAATTAAAACTACATTTTCATGGCCTCTGCTTTGCTTCTCCCAGCATGGCCCTAACAGACAGAATGTGACGTCTCAGAGTTACTCTAATCAATTGTGTTTAGATGCCAAGGTAAAATTAGCAGATTGGTGCTTAGGTACCAAAGTGAGAGCTGTCTTTACAAATGCAATCAATAGATATGTTATAGCAGGGATCACCAGATAGCACTGTTATAGAAGTCTTACAAGTTGTTTTTTTTCTTGGCATGAGAGCAAGTTTTTAGTCTTTGAACAAATGCTGTGTGTGACACGCTGTACCTCATGGGAACACTCTACTTCCCTCTGTTCATCCTTATACAATGATTGTGTGGAATCCAATGCAAAGTTTGTCATATTGGGTGTCTTTGGAAGGCTCTTGATGCACTGAGCATGGTTGTTATAGTGATGTTATAGTAATTGTCGTTACAATAATTTTATATGTTATAATTTCCTGCATATAGCTTTGAGGCTGAAAATGTATCCTCATGACTTAAAGCAAGCCTAGGCAAAAACTCTCCAAAAGCAAAGGGGCAGTTCACACCTCATCAGCAGACATAACTGGACACTGCAAGACAGAGGTTCCTAGGGCTGTGTCTAGAACCAGAGATATTGGCTAGTGTCATTTGGTTGCACAATCCAAGGAGCAGGTTACATGCCAGAGGCTGTGCGTGAACAGCCCAGGAGTGGGGCTTCTCACAGCAGAGCAGGGTAAAGCTGGCTCCCAGAGTCAAGGATTGGAGTGACCTAGCAGATCACTGATCTGGATAACACCAGAGGAGAATGTCACAGTGGTGCAGTGAGCAGGGTATATGGATGACATATTACTCCAAGTGGAGTTCACACTTTAAGCACTGATATTTGTGATTTTCAGTGAATCTTAAGTGCAGTGGCTAAGAACAGTCAGGAGGAGGTCACAGTTTTGTTACTTTCTGTTTGTTTATTTTGGGTGAGGCATATAAGCACAAGAAAGCAGAAAAATTACTACCAGCAAGGCAGCTACAAAACTAGAGCTGGCCAGACTGGAAGTGGCAGAGAAGGAAAAGGACCACGAGTTTCAAATGTGGAAGGCAGAAATGAGGCTCAAAGAAGAGGAGGCTTCACATAGAAGGGCAATGGAGGCAGAGGCTGCCAGGGAGGAGGCTGCACACAGAAGGGCCATAAAATAGAATGAGAACGGAAAGAAAGAGAAGAAAACACCAACGGATCCTGGTAGAGAAGCAGAACCAGAACCCCCCGCCAACCCCAATGACTCCCATCATTCAAAAAATCCACAAACGGGAACACTTATGTCCTGCATACAGTGAGGAGGATGATCTTGCTGAATATCTGACTACCTTCGAAAGGCTGTGTGTAATACATTAAATCCCTGATGATAAGAGAGTTCCTACCCTGACTGCGAAATTAACTAGTAAAGCTCAAAATGTATTCAATGGAATGCCTATTGAAGATGCTTTAGACTATTGTAAATTTAAAGATATTGTTTTGTGAAGTTTTCAGATTACCCTTGAAACATATAGACTTAAATTTAGGAATCTTAAGAGGGATATTGGGATGAGTAATGGGGAATATGTAAACAAAATGAAAGATTTGTTGGGAAAATGGGTGAGAGGTAAAGAGGTGGTAAGTTTTGGGGGAATATTGGATCCTGTTGCTAAGCATATGTAAAGCTGATGTAAAGCAGTGTCTATGGGACAAAGATGTAAAGTCTGTGGATGAGATGGCGTCTATTGAGGGCAAGCCCCAGAAAGAGGGGTTTAAAACTGGTGGGAAGGTGGGATCCCATTTTGCCCCTGGGAAGAGAGATGGGGGTTGGGAGCCTAAATATTCTCTTACCCAAAAACATTCCTCTAACCCTCATCCCAAATCTCCTGTAAAGCAGAAGAGCCCAAAAGGTGCTATCAGTGTAATTCCACTGATCACCTGAGGAATATATGCCCTGTGCTAGGAGGAAGCAGGCAACCAATAACCCATATTAGTTCTGCTGTCTTCAACACAGAACCCCTCCCCCCCAAGCAATTGAAACCTATCATATTGGCTTTGTGAGGTTAGCCTCCACAGGGAGTACTTGGCGCAGAGGGATACAGGGGCCCAGATCTCTCTGGTTAAGCAGAGTGTGGTCCCAAAGACCAGTATGTTACCTGGCCAAATGGCAGAGATTGTGGGGGTGGGCAAAAACAGATTTCTTGTATGACTAGCTAAAATCTATGTGGTGTGGGAAGATTTGGAAAGTGTTTTGACCGTGGGGATAATAGAACACCTCCTAGTCAACCTGCTTCTTGGTAATGATTTTTTCCATGTAGCTCAGGATCAAGTTTTTGCCTGCAGCAGGAGGGAGTGTTATGCTGGGACCCCTGAGGGAAAGGGTAAAGTTGCAGGAACTGCTGAGAGAATGGGAGAGAATCTCCTTGATTTTTCTGCAGCAGGAGGAAGCCACATGCTTCCAGGTGGGAAGGTGGTTGAGACCAACTCCTGCACTGCAGCTGGAGGCAACACAACAATGGGAAGATATGGGGGTGTAATGCCTGCCAGGGAGAGAACTATCCAGGTTGTTAGCTGCCAGCAGGTTGCAGATGAACCAGAGACAAAACCAGCTCTAGGGAGCATAGAAATGTGTCCCAGAGAAGGGGCAGGGGATCTCAGAAACCACTGAGGTGGGTTAGGATTCCTGTGACTCTGCAACACAGGGAAGCAGCGTGCTTCCAAGTGTGGGAGGGGCTGAGACTAGCCCCTTTCCAGCAGAAGGCAACATGCCCTCAGGTGCAGGGACAGGAGAGGTGTTGTCAGTGATAAAGGAAACTGTCCCAGTTGTTAGCTGGCGGAGTTTTGCAGTGAACAAGAGACAGAACCCTTCCTAGGGAGCACAAAGAAATGTGTCTTAGGAGGGGGCCCAGAGGAGGAAACTGGGGAAGGAATAGTGGGGGTACAGGAGTGTATCCTCACTAGTCACTTAGGAGAGGATGCCCAGGACAGAATGGCTAAGTCAGCATCTGTGCACCCATGCTCTCAGCCTGTGACCCAGGTTTTCAGAAGGAACTGTGTAGCTGACCTCCTGGAGGGGAGCAGTCACACAGTTGACTTCTCAGGGACAGAGAAGGGGGTGGCAGAAGGTACCCCAATCCAGGTCCCAGTTTTTCAGGATTCTATTTCTGATTCGTTTTTGGAAAGTAACTGTGTCTCTTTAAATGAAGATGCAGCTCCAATGCCTGTGGTAACAGAAGAGTTGGGACCAGGAAATTGCCAGGTGGTAGTCTGCCAGAATACAAATCACCCAACTGATAGAGAAGGGGGTGAGACACTGAGCTGTTATGGGAAAGCTGCTGGGAAAAGAGGAATCTAATCGAAGGGTAAACACACCTAGCCCACAGAGCACAGATGATAGGCCTCTAAGAAAAGGGGGCAAGGAAGGACTTAGTGCTGGGAAAGGGAAACCTCAAAAGGGGAGCTGGATTATCTGGGGTTGGGAGACCACTCTCCAAAGGGCCAGGAAATGTGCAGGATCCCCCTGACCACCTATCTTGCCAGACCCTGAGGCACCAAAATTCCAGAAACATGATTAAATTAAGAGCCCACACAGAGGGGAACACTGGAGGGAAAGAAAAGCCAGTGACTGATTACATGGGAGCGAGTCAAAGAACACAAACTAACCTCAAACCACACTATCTGAACAGAAGGTGTGGTATCATAAAGATACTTGTAAACATCCATCTGTGATAAAAATTTAGGTTATTAATGTTAACTCTGGGGAATTTTTACATGGATTTTAACACAGATCTTAAACCTTATGATAATGCTACTTTTCAATTAATACCTGTAAACAGGTTTAAAGCTTATCACAGCATAGAAAAAAAACTGATTTGCAGTGTGTGAATGGGGAAACTGAGGCACACCACATCATGGCCTTAATGACTGGATGCCTAAAGAACTATAACGCAAACTGCCTTCAAGCTAGTCAGTAACTAACCCTCTTGCAGTGAACTAAGCAGGGAGGTGTGACGTCCTGTACCTCGTGGGAACAACCTACAGCCCCATGTTCATCCTTATAAAATGATTGTGTTGTATCCATGTCATATTCATGTTGGGTGTCTTCAGAAGGCTCATAATGCACTGAGCATGGTTGTTATAGTGATGTTATAGTAATTGTCATTACAGTAATGTTATAGGTTATAATTTCATATATATAGCCATGAGGCTGAAAATGTATACTCATGACTTAAAGCAAGCCCAGGCAAAAACTCTCCAAAAGCAGAGGGGCAGTTCACACCTCATCAGATCATGTATGGGACAAACCCAGCCCAACCTCACAGGAACAAAGCACACCTGCCTAGGCAACAACAAAGGATCTGTTGGACTCTCCAGTGAGTCACCCCTTTTCCTTTGGTCGCTTTGGGACTGCAATGAGGTAATGCTCACCTGACTCTGAATGGGGGAGAGGGGGTAAAGCCAAGAGGGAATAAATAAAAGGGAGAGACGTTTGTTGTTACGCTCTTCCTCTCTCTTCCACCTACATCTACAGACACCATACCAAGCAACTGAATCACTGATCAAAGGGGAGAGCCTGGCTGAAGGACAACCAGCCAGCCTGTGGTGAGAAGCCTCGAAGTTTGTACGGCACTGAAAGTGTTAAGATCAGCTTAGAATGCATTTTGCTTTTATTTCATTTGACCAAATCTGACTTCTTTTGCTTTGACTTATAATCACTTAAAAATCTATCTTTGTAGTTAATAAATTTGTTTTTTTATTCTACTTGAAGCAGTGTGTTTGGTTTGAGGCATGTCAGAGACTGACCTTGGGATAACAAGCCTGGTACATATCAATTTGTTTGTTAAATTGACGAACTCATATAAGCTTGCAGCATCCAGTGGGCATAAGTGGACAGTGCAAGACAGAGGTTCCCAGGGTTGTGTCTAGGACCGGAGATATTGGCTAGTGTCATTTGGTTGCACAATCCAAGGAGCAGCTTACATGCCAGAAGCTGTGCATGAACAGCCCAGGAGTGGGGATTCTCGCAGCAGAGCAGGGTAAGGCTGGCTCCCAGAGTAAAGGATTGGAGTGACCTAGCAGATCACCAGTCTGGATAACACCAGGGGAACGTCACATTGTGTTGCAAGATTTCTGATGAAGTTCCTCTGCGGTGAGCTGGTGCAAACAGCAGGAAAGTTTATATCTGCCTCAATCCCTCTGACTAGAGTCAGCTCTTGAGACAGAGCTGCTTGCTTGGAGCTAGGCACTGAAGTTCATGCTGAGATCCCTGGAAGAGGGGTTTAGTTGCATATTGTTTGTGATATGTTGTGCATATTGCCTCTGTTCCAGGTCTGGTTTATGTGTACATTCAAGTTACACTATGCATGTACCTCACTCCATATCACTGATTTTTGTCACTTGGCAAAGGGGCATCAGACCGATTTGCAGATTGCTGAAGAACAGAGATTTGAAAGCCCATGGGAAGAAAGAATGAGGATCGTAAAGTGGGTGGAGGGATGGATGTGATCTATCCTGGTACAATCCAAACTAATGAGCAGCTTGTCATCCCAGCTCAGCAACTTTGGGTGCCTTACAATGCCTTGCTGAGATGCCTAATTTAACAAAAATGTGTTGAAGTCCAAGCAAAGTTTTTCACCCCATGTTTTCAGCATTCTTCATGACCAAACCCTGGAGATCAGGTCCCGTTCTCCAGATTCCAAGGAATGCTTTCTCTCTCAGTTCAGGTCTAGTGATGGGCAAGGAGAGAGAGAAGGTGCCTTCGGGTGTTTATCCCTCCTTTTTAGTTTCAGTCCCCTTGTGATGAAGTGGGGGGTTCTCTTGTTTTTTACTTGGCTTTTTTCCAATGATTTCCATGCAGAGGGGGTGGGACTCAGTTTCCCTGGGTGTTACCGGTTTAACGAGGTTCCAGCCAGATGGGTGCAAAGGACAGCTGAGGAGAGGAGGCCCGGGCCACCCTGTCTACCTAGATCAGGGGTCATCAACCTTTCAGAAGTGGTGTGCCGAGTCGTCATTTATTCAGTCTAATTTAAGGTTTCATGTGCCAGTAATACATTTTAATGTTTTTAGAAGGTCTCTTTCTATAGGTCTATAATATATAACTAAACTATTGATGTATGTAAAGTAAATAAGATTTTAAAAATGTTTAAGAAACTTCATTTAAAATTAAATTAAATTAAAATGCAGAGCCCCCCAGACCAGTGGCCAGAACCCAGGCAGTGTGAGTGACACTGAAAATCAGCTTGTGTGCCACCTTTGGCATGCGTGCCATAGGTTGCCTACCCCTGAGATAGAAGACAATGGACAAAGGCGGGGCTTGTGAGAGGTGATATCAGATTCCCAGCTGGGAAGCAGGGTGGCTTGGGGCTGGAGAGAGAGAGCAGGCAGAGCCCACCTGGAGGCAGGAGAGACTTAGATGTGCTGTGCTAAGGGATGCCAGGCCAGAGAGCCCTGAGAGTTTCCTATTCTGTGTTCAGATCCTCAATAAACCCTCCTGTTTTACACTGGCTGAGAGTCACTCTGGTCTAGAGAAAAGGGTTGCATTATTCCTTCTGGGAGTGGAGGCCCAGGTCCAGAGCGAGTGGCAAGAGACAGGTGTGCTAAGGCTCAGAGAAGTGTGGTTCCAGGAGGTAGAGGGGCTTAACCCCTGGGAGAGAGTGGACCCCAAGAAGGACTATCACACTGAAGGAGGTTCCCCCCAGGGACCGTACGGGCCAAGAGTGGGCAAGACCTGTGAGTCTGTGACAATGTGGTAGCAGAGGACGGTTTGTGGATGCACCCTGTAGACAGTTGGCTGTGAGCACAGGCGTTTGCAGTGAGTGGCTGCCAGCGATAAAACGAAGGAATTGAAGGAACCAGCACGGAGATGGCCTATAACCCGCTCCGTAAGAGGGACCTGGCATGTCTGTGCAGGAAGAGAGTGCTGAGTGTGAGGAGGATCATTAAGGAGCAGCTGATGGCTCAGCTTGTAGAGAATGACCAGTCTGAGGAACAGGCTCCAGGCCCCAGGGAAGCTCCCGGAGAGCCGGAGAGTAGCCATGGGGGCAGTCTGTGTAGTAGCTGGAAGTCTATCAGATCTGACTACGCAGTCAGCACAGAGGGGCCCCAGTCAGGTTTCTCCCTGGAGGAGCAGTGGAGGCTGGAGCTGGAGGAGCAGAGGCTGGCAGACTGTGCAGAAGAGCGGAAGCATGAGTTGGAGGAGAGGTGGGCCAAGAAGGCCTGCTGGGGGGCTAAGTGGAAAAGGGCCCCAAGACGGCAGTTATGTGGGGAATTGTGATGTTGTTGACATGAACTGTGACTATATAGATCATTGTTGCAACCACTGTTATATATTTGCAGCAAATATTGTACAAAGGTTGTTGAGTGGGGTGTCTATGAAAAGGTTATGAATTGCTGGTTATGATTATGCTGTTTGTATATGTGTATCATTTTTGTAGTTAAAATTATGAATATTGGCTATGTATTTGTATTTCAATGTGTTTGATTCTAAGTAGCATTAGTGAAGCATTTGGTCAGCTTCTTGAGAAAGGAATTTTCAGATTAAGTGCCCAACTGAGAAACACTTAACTGATAAGGGATCTTGGGATCCTCCAATCCACATGAGAAGTCTTCCCGGGAACGTTCAAGGTAGCATGTGAGCAATGGCTGCTCTCCCTGTAAAGAACTGAGTCATGCATTGACATGTGACTTGCCCATGTGACTCCAAACTGCATCTTGCTGCTGTGACTTTCCACAATAAGAACAAAGGGTTCCTTCCACATGACAGAGACTATAAAAGGCCCTGAAAACCCCTCCAGCTTGTCTTCAATTAAAGGACTGAATGACCTATCCAAGCTGTGGATGTACTCCACAGAGACTTGATTGAGTCTGCAGTTTATTCCATCACTGCTACAAGCCTGAACCAAGAACTTTGCCATTACTGTATGTAATTGATTCCATTTAACCAATTTTAGCTTTCATCTATATTTTTTTCTTTTTATGAATAAACCTTTAAATTTTAGATTCTAAAGGATTGGCAAAAGAGTGATTTGTGGGTAAGATCTGACTGGTATATTGACCTGGGTCTGGGGCTTGGTCCTTGGGATCGGGAGAACCTTTTTTTCCACTGGGATATTGGTTTTCATAACTATTCATCCCCATAAGAAGGGCTGGCACTTCCATTTAGGTGACATAGACGCTCGCCTAGGGCACCAGGATTTGGGGGGGTGGCATTTTGCCACCCATGGCGGCAATTCGGTGGCAGGGGCTCCTTCCGCGCTGCAGGTCTTCGGTGGCAATTCTGCAGCGGGTCCTTCACTCGTTCCAAGACCTGCCGCCGAAGTGCCCCGAAGACCTGGAGTGCGGAAGGACACCCCCCTCCGCCCGCCGCAGAATTGCTGCCTGTCATGGTATAATTCTCCACTCTGAACCTTAGCGTCCAAGAGATGGGGTACCAGCATGAATTCCTCTAAGCTCAATTACCAACTTAGTACTTGTAGCGCTGCCACCAACCAGGAATTCCAGTGCCTGGTACACTCTGCTCCCCCCAAAACCTTGCCCGGGGAACCCCAAGGCCCAGATCCTCTGGTTCTTAACAAAGGAAGTAACCCTTCCCCCACATTGCCTTCAGCTTCCCCTCCCTGGGTTACCCTGTGGAGATCACGTGATTCAAACTCCTTGAATCACAAAAAGAGAGAAATTCACCTTCCTCCTCCTTCTCTCTCCCCTCCAGACTCTCCGAGAGAGAGAAATAACCTAACACAGACGAGAGAATTAACCTTTCTCTCCCCTTCCCTCTTTCTCCCACCAATCCCTGGTGAATCCAGACCCACTCCTCTGGGTCTCACCAGAATAAAAAAAACATCCAGGGCTTAAACAAGAAAGCTTTTAATTAAAGAGAGAAACAGTAAAATTATCTTTGTACATTTAAGATGGTTAGGTCAGGGGTTTTCAGCTATAGACACTGGGAATACCTCTCCAGCTCAAGCGTACAAGTAAAATTAAAATCGTTTCAGCAAATACAAATTTGACTCCCCAGCCAAATACACATTTGAACTCCTTCCACAAATGTACATTTGCAAATAAAGAAAACAACTAAGCCTAACTCGCCTTATCTACCCAGTACTCACTATTCTGAACTTATAGAGCCTGTACGGAGAGATTGGAGAGAAACTGGTTGCACACCTGGTCACTCTCAGAACCAGAGAAAACAACACCAAAAAACTAACAGCACACACAGAAACTTCCCTCCCTCAAGATTTGAAAGTATCCTGTCCCCTGATTGGTCCTCTGGTCAGGTGACAGCCAGGCTTACTGAACTTGTTAACCCTTTACAGTCAAAAGAGATATAAAGTACTTCTGTTCTATTAACATCTACTATCTGTTTATGACACCACCAATGACTGGGAGCGTGGAAGGACCCCCGCCTAGGGTGCCAAAAACCCTGGTTCCGCTCCTGCCCATGAGGAGCGGTGCTGGTAGTGATGCAAGGGAACTGGAGTATCTGAGGGAATTGCTTGTATGGCTTCTGGTTACCCAGTGGGGTAAAATCAAAGTCGTCTTTGTTTGGCTGGTTTGGTGGGTGCCTTAGTAATAAAGGACACCCAGCTTTGGGCTGTGACTGCCCTGCTCTAAGCAATTTGTCCTGAATTGATACTCTCAATAGTGTCCTGCCAGAGGCTGCATCATTACAGAAATCTGGACACCAGACTGCTACCCCAGTTTAAGGAGGGGAGGGATATTGATGCTTACCTCACACACTTGAGAATGTGTGTGATCTGAACCAGATTGACCTTGCAGACAGGCTCTGCTGTCTAACCCCCCTGCTGGGTCCCAAGGCCATAGTGGCATTCAGCCAAATGAATGATATTGAGACAGGGGACTATGACCTGTTCAAACAGGCTTTGCTGCTGAAGTTTGAATTGATCCCCGAGGTATACAGGAAATGATTCCAGGGTGTACGCAAGACCCCTAGGAGGTTGCCAGCCTCCTGGGGGAATATCTTCATAAGTGGGGGAAGGGCACAGAGGCCACTACCACAGAGGACGTGTATAACATGGTGGGGTTGGAGCAGCTGTATGACATCAGCCTCCAGACCTTAAGATGTTGTTAGTGGACCAGAGCTGAAAGATCTGCACAGTGTGGATGCACTGGCAGATGAGTTTGTGGACAGCAGATCGGGGGCAGGAGGGAGACCTACACTGGGGACTCAGAAGGAGAATCACCCAGAGTCCTCTCAAAGATGGGACTTCAGGAAGCCCAACTCAGGAGTGCCCTTGAATGCCGGGGTAGGCTGACCCCCGTGATGGGACTTGAGGGACCTGAAATGTAATTAGTGCGGCCAAAAAGGTGGTGCAATGCCTGAAGATGAAGGAAATGCCAACCAAGCAGAATCCATGGAGTGTCAACTGAGTGAACACCTGGGGTCCGCAATCGATAGGGCTATGCCAAGGTGAGCGGACCCGCAGGCCAGGCCAGCGGGGTAAGGCAGAAGTCCAGGTCCAGAGCGCCCGAACTCAATCTGCTGGGTGAGTGTGGGACAGGCCCTGGGGGACAATCACCACATCATCCCCATTGAGGTGGGGAGAAGGAGCATCCAAGGTTCTGGGACAGGGGTGCAGAGGTGACACTGGCGCAGCCCAAGGTGGTGGACCCAGACCAGCTAGTGCCTGATCCATACTTGATCCTGAGGGGAGTGTTTGGGGCCCCCATCAAGGTGCCTGTAGCAAGGATACACCTGAAATGGGAGTAAGGAGGGACCCAAAGAGGTTGGGGGGGGGCACGATCACCTGCCTACTGAGGTGCTGATGGGTAATGACTTGGAGAACTAGCCGGATGGCACTCAGAGCGCCCTGATCCTTACCCAGAGCCAGAGCCAGCAAGGGACCTCCCGAAGGGGGGGACCAAAGCACCGAGGGTAGGGCTTGACAGGGCTGGGCCAGAGCCTCCATTCCAAGGTGGGAAAACTGTGGCACCACCAACCAGCACTGTACCCTCAAACCGAGAAGCTGAATTCCAGATGGATCTGCAGGAGGATCCCTCGTTATAGAAGCTGAGAATCCTTGCTGGCCACAGTGGTGCACAGTCCCAGGGAAAGAACCACTGGGAGAGATTCCTGTGGAAGAAACGATTCCTATACTTGGAATGGACTGGTTCAGGGCAAACTGAACCTTGAAAGGCAGGGTGGCAGTTGGTGGTCCCCCAGAGGTACTGCCACAGACTGTTATACTTGGCCCACGATATTCCCCTTTCAGGGCATCAGGGCATCCAATGCACCAGGCAGAGGCTGCTGCAGAACTTTTACTGGCCCAGGGTCTTTGACTCTGTCCAACAGTATTGCTGGTCTTGTGACTCCTGCCAGAGGGTAGGGAAGGCCCAGGATAAGTGTAAAGCAATTCTGAGACCTTTGACCATCATAGCGGAGCCTTTCCAGAACGTGGCTATGGATATAGTGGGGCCCATCAGCAGGGCGACTCGGTTGGAGAAGAAATACATTCTGGTAGTGGTAGATTTCACTACGCGCTACCCCGAGGCAATGGCCTTGTCCTCTATCAAGGCAGACACCATGGCAGATGCACTGCTGACCATTTTCATGAGAGTGGGGTTCCCCAAGGAGGTCCTTACAGACCTGGGGTCCAACTTCACGTCAACCCTGCTCCAGTGCTAGTGGGAGAAGTGTGGGGTCCGACACACCTGGGCCTTGGAATATCACCCTCAGTCTAACAGGCTGATGGAGAGGTTCAATGGGACGTTAAAGATGATGCTGAAAACATGTTTGGACCAGCATCTGCAGGACTGGGACAAGTATTTACCCCACCTGCTGTTCACATACAGAGCAGTGTCCCAAGAATCCACAGGGTTTTCCCCATTCAAGTTGCTGTATGGGAGGAGAGTGAGAGGACCCCTAGACTCGATGAGGAATGAGTGGGAGGGGAAGGCCTCTCCCAGTGGAGAATCAGTGGTGGAGTATCTACTGACCTTCCGGGAAAAGCTCACGGAACTCATGGGCTTGGCCAGGGAAAACCTAGTCAGGGCACAGAGGAAGCAGAAGGTCTGGTACGACTGCTCAGCATGTGCCTGCTTCTATGCTACTGGGGACCAGGTGATCCTTCTCATCCCTGTGAGGAAGAACAAGCTGCAAGCTGACTGGGACGGCCCCTTTGAGGTCATCAGAAAGGTAAATGAGGTGAACTGTGCAGTGGAACTGTCCAACTGGGCACACAGCTGCCAGGTGTACCATGTCAACATGATGAAGCCATACTGGGACAGGGAGAAGTTGGTGCTGGCTGTGTGGGGGCAGTGGGAGGAGAAGGGAGACTCCTCCCTGAGGCGGGGGCTGACCCCTCGCTGGAATCAATTCCCCTCTCAGACCAGCTAACCCCTGCCCAGCAGGCTGATATCAGATAGGTGTTGCATTCATACTGACAGCTGTTCTCCAACTGGCCAGGGCTCACTAACCTGGCTGTTCACTGGGTGGAGACAGGAGCCAACCTTCCCATCAGGTGTTCACCATTCAGAATCATTGGGAAAACAACCCAAGACCTGGAGAGAGACGTTGGAGACATGCTTGCTTTAGGGGTGATTCAGCTGTCCTGGAGCCCCTGAGCCTCTCCCGTGGTGCTGGTCCCCAAGAAGGATGGGTTGATCCGGTTCTGTGTGGACTATCAGAAGCTCAATGTTATCACCGTGTCTGATGCCTACCACATGCCTAGTGTAGGGATATTAAAGAAGGTATTAACAGTGATTCCCCCAAGTGACAATGACACACACCCCCAGTTTCACCAAGTACAAAAATCTTTTAGTTCTGTTAAAACTTGTAAGCAGAAAACGTTAATTGTATCTGTCCTGTGAAAGATACTCTATTACTATGTAAAACTTATAAACAAGGTAATTGACTTTGTTCTTGAGGTGGACACTATGTTACCACCCCTGCTGTGAGCCTTAAGCCGGTAATTGACTCTGCCTAAAATATGGAATGTATGTTAATGAATGCTTAATGTACGTGAATGATTAGGGAGGTGCCAGCCTAGAAAGGATCTATAGGCTGAGGAATGTGTCAAATGGACCACCAGACAACCCCCGGAGGGTAAACTGGGATCCACCCCAAACACCTGGAAGGAATGTGCTTTAGACAGTGTGGAACCACCAGGAATGTGACAGCTCCCATAGACTAACATAGGAATTAATTCCTATAAAAATGGACTCTAAAAACTGAGGATTTTGAGTCCCTGGTGCTGCCAACCTCCAGGAGCATCAGGTGCATCTGACATAGACTCAGCTCCATCCTCATGACCAAGATCCCTGGCCAGTAACTTGGCATGAGCAACTTCTAGGCTGGTAACTATAACACCCATACAGAACCTGAATGAATGATTGTGTGAATGAACACACACATATATATATGTATAAGGAATAAGAAGTGATAGGAATAAATAGTAAAACAATGTTATTTGCTTTTATCTTTTGCTTTATTATTATATTTACAATAAATGTGGCATCTTTGCCTTATCCCTCTTAATAAGATCCTGCTGGTTTTTATTATATTGGTATAACACTAGGACCAATGAGATCCTATACAAGTTGAAGGGCACCCAGTACCTCACTTCCATGGATTTCACCAAAGGCTCCTGGCAAGTGCCTTTGGACCCAGAAGCTAGGGTGAAGTCTGCTTTCACCTCCCCAGGAGGGCTCTTCGAGTTCCTGGTCCTGCCTTTTGGCCTTAAGGGGGCACCTGACACCTTCCAGCACCTGGTGGACCAGTTACTAAGGGGATGGAGGACTTTGCTCAAGTGTATATTGATGATATCTGTGTGTTTAGCCAGACCTTGGAAGAACATGTGTCCCAGGTGAAGAAGGTGCTGAGTCACCTCCAGGATGCAGGACTGACCATAAAAGGAGGAAAGTGCAAGGTGGGGATGGCAGAGGTGTCATACCTGGGCCACAAGGTGGGGAGCGGCCATCTGAAGCTGGAAACATCCAGAGTGGAGGCAATCAAGGACTGGCCTGCTCCCCAGACTAAAAAGCAGGTCCAGGCTTTCATTGGGATGATGGGGTAATACCGGAGGTTTGTGCCACACTTTAGCTCCCTGGCAGCTCCTTTCACAGAGCTTTGTAGGAAGGGAAAGCTGGACAAAGTGGTCTGAGGGCTCTTTGTGCGCTAAAGGTGGCACTCATCCAAAGCCCGATACTGATAAACTTGGATTTTAACAAAGCCTTCCTGGTGTTCACCAGTGCCTCAGATACTGGGTGGGGTGTGGTGCTGATGCAAACTGATACTAAGGTGGGGAGACACCCCTTTGTGTAACTGAGCAAGAAGCTGTTGCCAATGGAGCAGCACTTTGCAGCCGTACAGAAAGAATTCCTGGCCATGGTGTGGGCCTTTAAAAAGGCTGCAGCCATATCTATTTGGGCAGCACTTCACTGTGTACACTGATCATTTGCCCCTGACCTGGCTGCACCAAATGAAAGGGGCTAATGCCAAGCTGCTGAGATGGAGCCTGCTTCTCCAGAGTTCATCACAGAATATCAGGGTTGGAAGGGACCTCAGGAGGTCATCTAGTCCAACCCCCTGCTCAAAGCAGGACAAATCCCTAGACTTACTAAAATAATAATAATTAAAAAAAACCCACTACACACCAGTTCCTTAAATGGCCCCCTCAAGGATTGAGCTCACAACCCTGAGTTTAGCAAACCAATGCCCAAACCACTGAGCTATCACTCCCCCCTGACCAGCTAGCTCCCACCAGAGGAGTGCAAAGAATGGCTAAGAGGAAAGGAGGCCCAGGAGACCCTGATTACCTGGATAGAAGACAATGGACAGAGGCAGGGCTCAAAGCAGAACAAATCCCTAGACTTAATAAAATAATAATAAAAAAAACCACCACACACCAGATCCTTAAATGGCCTCCTCAAGGATTGAGCTCATAACCCTAAGTGTAGCGAGCCAATGCTCAAAGCACTGAGCTTTCCCTCCCCCCTAACCAGCTGGAAGGGTACAAAGGACAGCTAAGAGGAAAGGAGGCCCAGGAGACCCTGATTACCTGGATAGAAGACAATGGACAGAGGCAGAGCTTGTCAGAGGTGATATCAGATGCCCAGCTGGAAAGCACAGGGGACTCGGAGTTGGAGAGAGAGAGAGCAGGCAGAGCACACCTGGAGGCAGGAGAGACTTAGATGGGCTGTGCTGAGGGAGGCCAGGCCAGAGGGCCCTGAGAGTTTCCTATGATGTGTTCAAATGCTTAATAAACTCTCCTGTTTTATGCTGGCTGAGTGTCACTTTGGTCTAGAGAACTGGGTTGTATTATTCCCTCTGGGAGTGGAGACCCCAGGGGTCCAGAGCAAGTGGACTCCCTGAGGGGGCCCACAGTGAGAGACAAGCATGCTAAGGCTCAGAGAGGTGCAGTTCTAGGAGGAGGAGGGGCTTAACCCCCAAGAGACAGTGGACCCCCAAGAAGGGCTGTCACACTGAAGGGGGTTCCCCTCAGGTACCATACGGGCCAAGAGTGGGCATGACCTGTGAGTCCGTGACAGTCCCCTCTTAAAAAACCTTTCCACCAGAGCACCATGAGACAAAATATCTATGCAGAAGGATGTTCCCTGCTGCCTTTTCCGCACTTGACTGAGCTTCCCTTTTTCCCCTTCCTGCTTGACTCTGTTTACTGCTTAAATGCAAATTAAGCAGAGCACCCATGCCTTTGAGAACAGACCTGTTTGCCAGCTTCTGTTTGGACAGGACTGTGGAGTTTGGAATGTGTGTTATAACTTCACTTACCATGTTGCCACACATTTCACCAGGGCAATAATGACCCACAAATTGAGCTTTCAAATGATACGTCACAGGGCAGATGTCACATTAGAGAGTGTGAATACAGAGATACATTCTGTCTGTATGTGTTGGGGGGGAATAATGTGCTGTTGAGATGAGATTGTATGAAGCAATGTCTAATACAACTCAGGATCTGAAAGAGTTAATAGTACAAAGGATTCTTTTACCCTTCCCCCACTGGTGAAGCATGGGGGTCATTCAGCTGATGAAGAGAATAGATCTGGATAAGTTTTAAGTAGTCACAAAAGTGAGACTGATAGCAGCGGGGGATGCCATACAATCCCTCCTTCCCCTCATCCATCTTTCTGAGCATCCTCACATCCCTGACACTTCAACTCAGTCCTATTTCATAGTGTGTCCTGGTCCTGCTAGTTCCATCCTGAGGTCTAATCCAACACCCCGCTAAAGCACCTCAATCCTGTCCTGCAGCCCCCCTGCTCTTCTAGCCCTGGGCTTCCACATACAGCTCTCCCTGTGTACCTCTCTCCTTGTGTACCACAACCACCTGCTATCCAAGGCCACACACTCATCGGAGACATCTGGGAGTTGCAGGCACTCTGGGGCTGTTCCTGGAGTGGTGCAGCTTACAGAAGGCAATAGACTGTGCTGAACAGCATACCCTAGCTCTCTGCAAGCTCCTTTGCTGGTCACTACAGTGATCCAAAGCCCACAGAATTTGGTGGAAGTCTTTCCAGGACTTTTGGGTCACAGCTTGTATAGCTGGAATTTTTGTCAAAGACCCTACTCATTTCACAGTCCAGACCACAGCTTTCGCCTCTTGAACATGGCTTTGCAGATTAAAAGCCAGGAGTTAGATCCTCAGCTGCTGTAAATCAGGATATATGATGCCAGTAATATATTGCTCACGTGTAACATTTTTTTCAGCTGAAGTTCTCAGTGCTTTACAAAAGAGGTCAGTATCATTGTCCCCATTTTACAGCTGGGAAACTGAGGCACGGAGCGGGCTATGACTTGCAGACCAGTGGTAGATGTGAGAACTGAACCGAGGTTTATTCTGGACCTATACCCAATTTAAGCTAGCTGAGAATCTGGCATATTCAATACTGAAATATTAAGCGAAGTGAATATTGATCATCTGAAGTGTTAATAGCAAGTATTAAACCAGAATATACTGTACTAGTGAGCACATCAATTGGGGAGCTAATCAAAGAACTTGTTCTTCTTGAAG
This sequence comes from Chelonoidis abingdonii, assembly GCF_003597395.2. NCBI lineage: Eukaryota > Metazoa > Chordata > Testudines > Testudinidae > Chelonoidis > Chelonoidis abingdonii. The sequence goes on from NC_133777.1 coordinate 31,095,821, forward strand.
CATCTATTGTTGCTTAATAATAATGCAATTCCTTTCAGATCTAAAAATTCATGTAAACAGTGACTGATTCAGGGGAGCTGACCCAGGACTTTGGTTGGTTTTTATTGGCGATTTTTAATTGTTAGGATTTCCTTTGTATTAAGCACTCTCAAGGTTGACGAGGGAATCTTATATATTGGAAATATTTACCTTTCATGCCATAGCCAGGGCACTGTCTTTGCACACCTGGCTTCAAAGATTATTTGTATTACATAGAGTCCCCAACTGAGGTCAGGAACCCATTGTGTTAGGCGCTGCACAGAAACATAGGATATGGCCACATAGCAACTGAGAGGGTGTTTGGGCTAGCTGCCAGAGTGTAAACCCATCTAACCCCCTCTGTATCTACTCGGGCAGTTAGTCCAGGTCACTGCCACAGCCACACTGCTGGTTTCAACATGTTTGCTAGCATGTGTAGGTCTGCCTGAGCTCATCAGCATCCTTTCTGCTGTTGTACAGACAGGTCCACTGTGAGACAGACACTGCCCTGAAGAGTTCAGGTGAAATAGACAAGACAGGCAGATAGGAGGGGAACCAGAGGCACAGGAAAGTGAAGTGAAGATCTGAGATGACAGAATCAGAACCCAAGGGTCTTTTTATGCAGTGTCCTAGCATCCACTTGATCACATAGTCCTTGTTAAATAATAGGCTTTTGATGTAACCTTTTGCTTTTGTAACCCCTTTGGGGTTTAGAGAGCATGGCCCCTTTAAATCTTTTTCCTAGGGGGGAGTGGAAGAGTGAGGAAAAAAGGAGGGAAACTCTGGAGCTCGGAGGGAGAGAGAGACAGCAGCCCACAGGCCCTTGCAAAGGAAGCAGAGAGAACCTGCCTGAAGCCTGGGGAGGCCAGGGCAGCCGATCAGGGACACCCCAGGACAGGAGCCCTGTGCCAGGGAGGAATCACCCGCGAAGGACAGGTCGGAGCTGGACCTAGTATCACAGCTGCGTGGGGCTGTGCGTACTGGGGCTTGTGACTCTGCAAGTCACAAGGAGGGAGGCTGTAGCTAGTTAAGTGGGGAGGTGGTCGCTCTGTGGCTTTGCAGAGAGCGGCAGAAGAGGGCACCGGAGGGGTTTGTTGGCAGAAAGTTCACTGGCGCTGAAGACGACCAGGAGCACCCAAGACTCACCACTGGACTGGAACTTTGCTCAGTGTGCAGACACCTTGCTCGGTGTCTGCCCCTCCAGACTGTGCTCCCACTGGGCCCGTGGGGCCTTGGCTTGGATGCAGCCCTGTTTTACTGCTCCCCTTATATTTTCCCTTGTTGTTCTTCTCCTCTCATCCCTCTGTAAATAAATACCTCCCTTTGTTATATCCATTGTACTTTTCCTCTGGGTGTGTGTGTTCACTCTGGGGGGTTTGGAACCGGTGCCCCTGGGGTGGAAGGGATTTCTCCTGCTGCATTCCTGCGCGCACTTTCTCTTGGCCAGAGCCGCCTGCAGAGCAGACTCCATTTTGGCCACGAAGGCGCTAAAGTTACATTTGGTGGGCCGTACAGGGACTTTGCAGTACACACACGCACACACCTACATTACGCACCCTGGTCTCTCCTTCACAGAACAAAGAAACTCCTAGGTGTAACTTTAGTGTCCTCACCCCCTGAGCACGCTGCATCCCTGCCCCTCCACCTACCTCCCAGCTTTTCCCACCTGGCCACTGCCAAACAGTTGTTTGCACGCTTTGGGAGTTGGGGGGGAGGAGCAGGAACATGGTGCACTCAAGGGAGGAGGCAGGGAAGAGGCAGGGCTGGGGTGGGGATTGGAAGAAGGAGTTGGAATAGGGGGCAGGGAGAGGGCAGGGTTGGGGCAGGGACTTGGGGAAGGGGTGGGAAGAGGCAGGGCAGGGGCGGGGCCTCATGGAAGGGATGGAGTGGGGGTGGGGCCAGAGGCAGAGCTGTGGTTGAGCACCCATGGAAAACAGGGGAAGTCAGCGCCTACGCTGCCTGGCTGTGCAGTAGCAACTTTACAAATCCTGTGTGATAAGTGGCAACTGCCTGAGGTGTCTCTGAGCAGCAGCATTTCCATGAGTTACCTGCTGCCTGTTCCCACCCAGCACAGGGCATTTATTTCTCAGGAGCTCAGTGGAATTACAATGATAGCACCTTCAGGGCTCCTCTGTTTTTACAGATTTGGGACAAGGACTGGAGAAGTAAACTTGAGGAGCTGAATTCCCAGCCTCCCATCCACCCTTCTTCTTCCCAGGGGTAAAGCAGGAACCTTGCATCCTACCAAACTTAAACCCCTCTGTCTGTGATTTACCCCTACTAGGTGCTTGGGATTGCTTGAATTGATCAGCATAAGAAGTAATGCACCAACTGTTTCTACCGTTTTATCCCATAAATATTGTTTTACATCATCACTACACATATTCAGGAACTGTTCCTGAACAACCAAGTCACACATTCCTTCAAAGTTTGTAATACCTTTTGTCCTCACCCACTTATCCAGTAGATTTCTTATTCGGGTCACATAAACCACATTACTTAATCCAGCTTCTCTCATATGGTTTCTAAATTTTACTCTGTTCATTTAGGTTTAATCTGAGACTGTTTTAAAACCAGTTACTTAAACTTACCATAATTGGGAGCATCACCATGGGCATCTTATTGAATATATTCAGAGCTCTCCCAGCCAATAGTCAAACAGTTCTCATTCCCTCCAGTAGAGGGCAGTGGCAGTGCACATACAAACATGTCAGTTCATTGCAATAATCAGCGAATGATCATTCAATCCACAATGTACATAGTAGAGGCTGACTGAGGCAAAATTATTTCCCTGGCTTGGAAATTACTGAATATTTTGAGCCTCAGAATGGATCGTTTACGGGGGAATTTCCAGAAAATAAATGAGGGAGAATGGCCCTTGAGGCTGTTGGAAGTTATGGCACAGAGGAGATTAAGGTCTTGTTTATGCTCAAATAGTAGGCATTTCTACTGAGATGCAGAGATAAAAGTAATAAGATGTCTTTCCTTTAGGCTAGTGCACAAATGAAATTTAAAATGCATTACCCTGCTGAAAGCACTTACCAGCCATGGCTAAGAAATACAAATGATTTATCTGGAGACACGTCTTGCAATAATGGTTTTCAAAGAGAGGACTCTCTAAATGCCATGTCTCCTTTCCAACTGAAATGGTTAATGGGACTTTAGACACCCTGACTTGCTGCAGAAGAACTGGCCACAAGGATGACATTTAAATTATCCTTGCTGATTTAATGTGGTGTGGCTACAGGGGTGCGTGCCTCAGACATGCTGACAGATGCAGGGGTGTGTATGGAGATGGGTAGATAGAGCTGTGCCTGGGGATGGACAGACAGGCTGGAATGTTTCAGAAGACATGTAGGTGAAAGTAAGAAAACTCAGGTAGGTAACCATACGGTATGAGAATATAATTTCATTGCTGATTCAAGAACCATGGGAGCCAGAGCATGAGTTCACACCTACACATTTTCCCCAGTGCACATCCCCCTGCTATTCCAATCCCACCCCCGACTCCTTTCCCCTGCCCAAACTCTCATAATGAACCACACTCCTGAGGAGAAATCCTGTCTCACTAACTGTAGAGGAACTGGGATCTCTCCCTGACCTGTAGCAACCGCTGCCATGCCACCACATGCCACAAGCTCTACCAGTGAACCACAATCCTGACTTGTAACACCTTCTGCTATTCCAGTTCTGCACCCTAAGTGCACCCCCCACCCCCTGGCCACTCATGCTCTGCAGACTGAACCAGCTCCACCCCTGTTACACCAGCCCTGGGTCCCACACATCCCTGCCAATGTACCTCAGTCCTAACCCGCAGCCCCTGCTATTCCTGTTCTGAACTCTACACAGCTCTTTGTATGTACCTCCCATGTAGCCTCTGGAGACAGCTGAGAAAAAAGGACTATCAAGGGGAGCACCAGCCAGAGACTTGGGAGCCCCTACTTCAGTTCCCTGCTGGGCCATGGGCTCCCTGTGACATCAAGCAACTCATTTAGTCTTTCTCTGCCTCTGTCCCCCATCTTCATAATGGGAATGATAGCTCTGGCCTGCCTCCCGGGGTGCTGTGGGCATAAATACATTACAGGTTGTGAGATGCTTGGATACTACATTGATGGGAACCAAAGATGTACCCGAGATTCATCAGAGTCATCCCCTTTTGCCAATGCCAAGGGCGGGTAGGGCTGAAGTTATGAGGAGATTCCATCCATGTCTGTTTTGAGCCACTATGTGAGCCTTTTTGGGGGGTATTGTTTTATACATCATGTCGTAGGACTGTCTCCTTGAACATGCACACCCTCTCTACCCTACAGAACAACTTTAGGCAGTTGGGATCCGGTCATTCCAGCAACATGGCTGTAACCGGGCGTGACTCACCCCCGCAGCGCCTCCTGCTGGTCACTTCGGGAATTAGCTCAAACTCCAGCTCGGAGTGCCCTCAGCAGGCCGGTGATCCGCCTTCTTGCTACAGGCCCCATGTCCCTCCCTGGACCTCGGTGCCCCTTTTACATGGGGCTCTGCCCCCTTGGCAGTAACCCCTTCCTCTTTGGGGTTTCCCCTCCCTGGGAACCCCCCACCCTCTATCCCCACTTTGCTTCAGTGTAGGCTACTGCCAGTCATTGTCTAGCCCCACGCCCTGGGGCAGATTGCAGTATCAGCCACTCATCATCAGCAAAGGGGTTTGGACCTGCTGCCTTGGCCTACCCCTGGGTTGCACTCTACAATCCCAGTACCTCCTGGCCTAATTCTAGGCTACAGCCTGGGGCTTTCCAGGCAGGGACTCCCCAGCTCCTCTGCCTTTCCCCAGCACTGCTTTACCCTAGGTACCTGCTCTGGTTTTCAGCAGCCAGGCCCTTCTCTCTCTGAACACAGAGAGAGACTCTCTGCCCTTGGTTTCCCTGGCCTTCTTATTAGGCCCTGCTGCTCAGTTTGGGGCATGGCCCCAGCTACAGCCACTTCCCCAATCAGCCCAGCTTAAAAGGCTGCTTTCTCCAGCCCCAGCCCCTTCCCTGGGCTGTTTTTAACCCCTTCAGGGCTGGAGCAGGGATCCACTCTGCTACAATGGCCAAACCATTGTAGTTGGTGCCCGTTGATGACTGTTGTCACGCACTGCATTTTCACTCTTCAGATTAGATGGCGCGGGGGAAATCTTGGCATTTGCTATTCACTTTGAATGGAGCCAGGATTCGACTTCTACATGTGATGTCAGATTAGAGTGAGACCCATCAAACTTATTGCATTTGTCACCTAGACCTAACATTTGAACCCTGGGTTCCATCAAGGAAGCAATAACGTGCCTCAAACTCATCCCACCGAAGGTCTCTGGGCTTGATGTTCCACAGCTGACTTTTGTTCTCCCATGTGACTGGAGAGAGATGTTGGAAAAGGCTGTCAACTCCATGCCTTTTCCCCAGGACATACCATTTGTTTTTGCATGTTTATATGAGATTTCAAAGGGGAACACAAATACATTATGGGGGGAGGAAGGAAAGAATAATAGCAGAAGTGCTGACGTTGAAAAGAAAGCTATTCTTTCTCTGAGTAATTCTCCATGAAATTGTTCAGCAAGAGCATATCTCGAAAATTAAATGAATCAGAAGGAAAAGGAGAAAATTCATTTTGATTATTTTCTTTTAATCTTGATTTTTTTTTTCTTTTTGTCTGGGAAGAGAAAAGCTTTTTGATCGGTGAGAACAGAGATCACTTCTATGCTGAGGAGGGAGGAATCCTAGCAACAGAGTGAAGAGGTTGGAAGCACAGTTCACTGGAGATATTAAATAACATCTTCGGCAGTTCCTTTTCTATTAGGGACTGCACCCACGATTCATTCCAGGAGGGTTTAGAAATCCAGTCCAATTCTTCCCCACCCATTGAAGAGTCAGGATAGATGCTCCCAGAAACAAAGATCTCTGTGGATTGCCAGGACCACCTATTCCAGAGCATTTGTCAGGTCAGTGATGTGCCCATCTAAAGTAGAGGGGCATGTTCATACCCTTTGTTTGCCAACTTGAGAAACTGGCTGGGTGAATTTAAAGGTGAACTGTAAAGCAAAACAAAAGACCATAAACCTCCTTGATTGGAAGACAGTCTGGCCCAGTAGAAAGTCCAGTGAGCTGGGACTCAGCAGACCTGCATCTATTTTCAGCTCTGTTGCTGGTTGACCTTGGGCAAGTCACTTCACTGCTCTGTGGCTCAGTTTCCCACTATTTAAGGAACTAGCCAGTGCAATCTCTGAACTGTTAATGGTTATTTTTGAGAACTCATGGAGGTTGAGTGAGGTGCCAGAGAACCGGAGAAGGGCAAACATTAATACCTATCTTGAAAAAAGAGGTCTCAGGGAACTATAGACCAAACAACCTAATGTCAATACACAGAAAGATACTGAAAAAAATTATTGAAGAGTCAGTTTGTTCAAACCTAGAGGATAATAAAGTGTTAGGTAAAAGCCAACATTCATTTGTTAAGAACAAATCATGGCAAACCAGCCTAATTTCCTTCTTTGACAGAGTAATTGGTCTAGTGCATGTGGGGAAGCAATAGATGTGATATATCTCAATTTCAGAAGGCTTTTGACAGAGCCCCACATGACATTCTCATAAGCAAAAAGGGAAATATGATTTAAGTGGGTGCACAACAGATTGAAAGACTGTACTCAGAGTAGTTATCAGTGGCTCACCACCAAACTGAGGGGACATCAAGTGGTGTCAGTTCTATTAATTTAGAGGGCATATAGGGGACAAAGGTGTTAACACCCTGTCATTGTCCAACATTAAACAAGATCTGGGATATGACATACAGAGACTTCAGCCTGCTTAGTACCATGGTGCACGGATCATAAACATCCCTTTAATCTTCTATTAAAGATACAGAAAAGAAGGACAACTAGTTAAAGCATTTGAAACATACAAATGAAAACCTTATTTAATACTTTACAGCATTTTTTCCCCTTTCCCTTTAACTGAAGGTAGTTTTAGAAGGAACCGCCTGTAGTGAGGGAGTGTGGTCTATCTCCCTGACAGACAGGGAGAGAAACACGAACACACCCTGGTGGGCAGAAATGGGATACCCGCAGCCACCCTGCCAGAAGCTGGGGACATCGAGGAGCTGTTGGGGCTGCCACTTGCCATTTACCCCAGCGAGACCAATGATAACCCTGGAACCCAGGTACCCCCAGACTAGGGGTGTAGGAGGGAGGCCAGGGAAGCAGAATAGGGTTTGGCTGCATTACTGACTGCAAACCGGCCAGCGTATTGCAGGTAGATTTCCCTGCTGGTCCATTGGCAGACCACTCCATCACTGTTAGGGCCCTGGGCAGGGATGCAATACAGCAGGTGGGCCTGTGTTCCACTACTTCCTGCCACCCCACCATCGGGGTGGCAGCCTCCCCACCTTTAAACCAGGAGGCCTACATTGGTCTGACGCCCACTGAGCTAGAACACCAGATGGTTTAGCTGGCTCTCCAATCAGTGAACTAATCTTCCCCTAGACTGCTGGGCTGCTCTGCCTGACAGCAGGCCAGAGCCCCCTTACCTGATTGCTGCCCCTCCTTATGTGAGGGTTCCGGATTGCTAGCCTTACTACTGTGTGGCCTGACTGCAAGCTAGAGGCATTAATTGAGTGTGGCCCCATCCTGACTGTTAACTGGCTGAGTGTCAGGGCTACCAGACTCAATTTATATTCAGCCTGAAATTGAAGGCTAGGGCCTATTAACTGGTGGCTAATTCCCCCTGAATGGACTCGCTCTAGAAGCATTGCAGCGAGGGGGTGTGGTCTCTCTCCCTGACAGGTGGGGAGAGAATCGCAACCGCCTTACACATGGTGGAGAATGCAGGCAGCGATAGCTCTCTGAGAAAGAGTGGGGACTGTCCTTGTGCTTAGACAACAACCTGTCTGAACATTGATATGGAACTCGAGCAACTGATGAAGTGGTGGGCCAAAATCCAACAACAGCAGCAGGCCGCCAGCTACAGCAACAGGCTGCTCAACTCCAGACTGTTCTCAGTGGTACCAGATGACAGAACAAGGAGTAATGGTCTCAAGTTGCAGTGCGGGAGGTTTAGGTTGGATATTAGGAAAAACTTTTTCACTAGGAGGGTGGTGAAGCACTGGAATGGGTTACCTAGGGAGGTGGTGGAATCTCCTTCCTTAGAGGTTTTTTATGTCAGGCTTGACAAAGCTCTGGCTGGGATGATTTAGTTGAGGCTTGGTCCTGCTTTGAGCAGGGGGTTGGACTAGATGACCTCCTGAGATCCCTTCCAACCCTGATATTCTATTATTCTAACTCCAGCAACAGCAGCAGCTACTTCAGCAGCTGTGGACCAGCAGCTGCTCCTGGAGCCGGGGACCCTGCAACAGGATCAGCAGAGGCAATGTTTTCAGCAACCGCCCACACTGCTACCCCACTTCCTAAGCCCTGGAGGAGCAGTGGTGCCGACGACCCTCATGCTGCCTCTGCGGCTCACAAAAATGGATCCGGAAGATGACCCTGAGGCATTTTTGATTACCTTCAAGAGAAAGGCCTTGGCAGCTAGGTGAGCCCCAGAACAATGGGCCATGCTCTTGGCCCTGTATTTGATGGGGGCAGTCCAGGCAGCTTATCAGGGTCTTCCTAATGAGGTGGCCTGCGACTATAGAGCAGTCAAGACTGCCATCTTGGATGCTCTGGAGATTACCCCGAAACATTTCAGTGTAGGTTTTGGGGAAGGACATATCTGCTCAGGGCACGACCTCGCATTGTGGCTAAGGGACTGAAGGACGCCTGCTGGTAGTGGTTCCAAACAATGCAGCATATAGCCCCGAACTTGTTGAGCAGGTGGTAGTCGAGCAGTTGGTACACACCCTCCTGCCCCAAGGGAGGGCATGGGTCCTGTGGCACCAACCCTCCACCCTGAAGGTTGCTGTTGACCTCATGGAAGACTTCTTAGCCACAAAGGCCCTGACGGCACCAGGACTCATTGCCCGAATGTAGACTCCCCTCCTGACTGCTGGAAAGCCTTATGGGCCTCCAATGGCAACCCACCCAGCCCTGGGCTGTGAAGACAACCATCGTGATGGAAGCCCACCTCATTCTAATCTGAAGCCCCATGGTACACCTAACAACCATGGTGAGAACAAAAGACCCCCACCAAAGGAACCTTCTGAGCACCCCTGGAACCCCAAGACCCACAGAGATCCAAGTGAGATCTAATCCTGTTTTAGTTGTGGCCACTTTGGACACCTCCAGAGGCAGCGCCCCACCATGGACTACTCCTTTGGAGAAGCCTATGCTGGAGAAATCCATGCCCAACAGCACCTCAACCCCAACGTGACAGTCCCTGCTGGACTTGATGGGAGACAGGTGGATCCCCTAGTGGACTTCGGCGGCGGCCAGACTATGGTGCAGAGGTGCCTCACTCAGGATAATAACCTGATCCATAGCCCAATACAATTTTGCTGCATTGGGGCTGACTATTCCCACCTTTGCTGCTTACCATTCGGGAGGTACTGCAAGCCTCCACCCAGTTCTCCCCCTTTGAGCTGGTCTTCAGCCATGGGAGACCTGGGAGCAGACCCCATATCCAATCTGGGGGCTCCTTCAATACATCCTGCGACTGCACGAGAACCTGACATGAGCTGGCGACCTAGCAAATGAAAACATGCGGACGGCCCCCAGGGCCCAAGCCCACACCTGCAGTCGGGAGGCCCAAACATGGACCTTTGAACCCAGGGACCAGGTCCTTGTGTTGCTCCCCTCTGAGGAGTCCAAACTTCTAGCCCATTGACAAGGCCCCTAAGAAGTCATCCACCAAGTTGGCCCCGTTACTTATGAGGTCCACCAGCTGGAGCGATGGAAGCAGTGCCAGATGTATCATGTAAACCTCTTAAAGGCCTGACATGAGCAGGAGGGTCTGTTAATAACCCCATATCTCCCCAACCCCGATTTAGGACCTTGGATCCCCACTCGAGCAGAAGAGGGAGAACCTCTCCTTGGGGAAACCCTCACGCCTCAGTGGCAAAATCAGGCAAGGTGCCTGTTGGAGGCCTTCCCCCGGATGTTCACAGCAATACCAGGACAGACCCTGCTGGTCCAGCACATCATCTGGAACCCCCCAGGAGAGGTAGTTAGCGAAAACCCTCAACCCCACCCACGCTACCTGTGAGACACGGTGGAACAAGAGGTGCAAGGAGTGCTGGAGCTAGGGGTGATAGAATGGTCACAACATGAGTGGCACAGCCTCATTATGCCTGTCGACCCAGCGACTCTGCATTGATTTCCAGAGAGTTAATACCATTTCCAAGTTTGATGTGTATCCAATGCCCCAGGTAGACGAACTACTTGATCGTTTAGGGGAAATGTGCTATATCACCACCCTGGACTTGATGAAGGGGTACCGGCAGATCCTGCTGGATACAAGCTCAAAGGAGCAGATGGCCTTTGCTACCCCCAGCAGACTCTACCAGTTTACCCACATGCCTTGCAGACTCCATGGGAACCCGTGACCTTCCAGTGGCTGATGGATTGCCTACTCCAGTCACACCTGGAGTATGCCGCCGCCTACCTAGATGATGTTGATCTATAGCTGTCAATGAGAGAAGCAACTGAACCATGTGGCAGCTATCCTGCGAACCCTCTGAGCTGCAGGCCTGATAGCCAACCCCAAGAAGTGCCATATCGGCTATCAGGAGACCACCTACTTGGGGTATGTCTTGGGATGAGGGAAGGTGCATCTCCTCGTCAGGAAGGTCCAGGACATTCAAAAGCATCCCACCCTGACCACAAAGAAGCAAGTAAGACAATTCCTGGGGCTGGTGGACTATTACTGCTGCTTCATCCCCTACTTTGCCTCAATTGCTGTACCCCTGATGGAACTCCTAACAAAGAACCAGTCCCAATGTGTCACTGGTCCCCCGAGTATGCCAAAGCATTCCAGACACTAAAGGACCACCTCTGCCACAAACCAGTGCTTTGTAGCCCCAGTTTCTCTCATAGGTTTATGGTCCAGACCACTGCCTCAGCAGTGGGACTTGGGGCCGTCCTCTCTCAGACTCTAAATGGAGAGGAACACCCCTTCCTTTACATTAGCTGGAAGCTCTTCCCCTGGGAATGCAACTATTCGACCATTGAGAAGGAAGCCCTGCCAGTTAAATGGGCTATAGAGGCCCTTTGCTATTACCTCCTGAGGGACTCATTCATTGTGGTCAAGGATCTGTCAAGCCAAATGGGGTCTCGGATACACTCAATGAGTGTACCAGGCAGAGCCGTAACAAGGAATTTTTGCACCTGAGGCAAGGGCCGGCTCCATGCTCTTTGGTGGCAGGTCTCTGAGTCCATCTTGGAGAGAAGGCCTCAGGGACCCGCCACCGAATTGCCACTGAAGAAGCTGCGGCAGTAGAACTCCTGCCAAAGCACCGCTGATCGCAGTAGAGCGGCGCCCCTCCACTTTCCACCCCCGAGGCAAGTGCCTCACTCGCCTCGCCCTTGTTATGGCACTGGTTCCAGGTGCATAAGTATAACTGGTTTTATTGCCAAAGTATAATAAGCTTCCCAGCCTTCATGTGTTACTAAATACATGCTTTCTAGCAACCAAGCAAGCAAGCAAGAATCAATTCTTATGCCCCTTCTGCTACACACAGTCCTGGACCCTCTAGCCTTGTCCTTGAGAGCTCGTAGCAGGCGCTGCTCCAGCGTGGGGAATTTCTGGGCACCCACAAGACCTAGATCCGTGGATGAGACTGTTCGTCTAAAGCAATTCTCACAGCCATTTTTTATCATCATCTCTTTCTATATATCCACAAGCAGACTCTGGCAGGAAACCCTACTGCTTTCTATTCCTACACTTAACACTCTCAGGTCCTCCTTATCTCTTTACTTGTTTATATAGTCAAGTGGCTGAAAGCCAGCACTGTCGGTCAAAGTCAGTTCACTACTAGCTCCCTCCAAACCATTCTGTAACAACAGACCAAGGTAACTTGCAGTCAGTCCCAACAGGATCATCCCTCCTTTAAGTGGTTCCAGATCATGAAAGACTGTTTGCATTTATCATGCAACATAGGGCAGGTAAGGAGAATGCAAATGGAGATCGTCTCTCCTGGTAGGAGGAGAGGGACTATATTAGCCCTGGAGAGTGTGGGCTGGACTTGATGGAGGGATGTAGTGAGGGGGCATGGTTTCCCTCCCTGACAGGTGGGGAGAGAACTGTGACCGTCCCTGATAGGTGGAACCAGGATACGCGCAGCCACCTCGCTGGAAGCAGAGGGACATGATAGGAAGTGGAACTATAAAAGGCAGGCCCTCTGGCTTAGTGGAGATAAAGGAGGTGAGTAGTGGAGGCAAAAGACAAATCTGGCTTCAAGACTAAGCTTGATAAGTTTATGGAGTGGATGGTATGATGGGATAGCCTAATTTTAGCAATTGATCTTTGATTATCAGCAGTTAAGTCTGCCCAGTGGTCTGTGATGGGATGTTAGATGGGATGGGATCTGAGTTACTACAGAGAATTCTTTCCTGAGTGCTGGCTGGTGAGTCTTGCCCACATGCTCAGGGTTTAACTGATCGCCATATTTGGGGTAGGGAAGGAATTTTCCTCCAGGGCAGATTGGCAGAGGCCCCGGAAGTTTTTCGCCTTCCTCTGCAGCGTGGGGCATGGGTCACTTGCTGGAGGATTCTCTGCACCTTGAGGTCTTCAAACCACGATTTGAGGACTTCAATAACTCAGACATTGGTTAGTGGTTTGTTATTGGATTTGGTGGGTGATATTCTGTGGCCTGCATTGTGCAGGAGGTCTGATTAGATGATCATAATGGTCCCTTCTGACCTTAAAGTCTATGAGTCTATGGCATATTTCCCTCCCCACCCCAGACCTGGAGCCAGGACCTGGCAGAGGCTCCTATAGTGCCAGAAACAACCCCGGAACCCAGGTACCCCTGGAGAGGGAGTGTAGGAAGGAGCCCAGGGAAGCCAAATAGAGTATAACTGTGTTACTGACTCCAAGTCAGCAAGTGTGTTGCAGATGGATTTCTCCACTGTTAGGGTCCTGGGCGGGGATGCAGTGGAGTGGTTGGGCCTGATTCACCACCGTGGGGAAGCTTTCTTATCTTTAGGCCAGGAGGCCTGCATTGGTCTAATACCCGCCTGAGCTAAGATGCCAGATAGTTTAGCTGGGTCTCCCGTCAGAGAGCTAATCTCCCTTGAGACTGCTGGGCTGTTCTGCCTGACAGCAGGCCAGAGCCTCCTTACACAATTGGTGCCCCACCCTGAGTGAGGGTCCCAGGCAGATAGATTTACTACTGTGCAGCCTGACTGCAAGCCAGAGCCCCATCCTGATTGAAGGCTCTGGGCTATAGACTTGCCGCCACCCGGCCTGACTGCAGGCTGGACCCATTAACTAAGTGCTGCCCCACTCTGGCTGAGTGTCGGGGCTACTAGACCCAATTGATACCCAACATGAACTGAAGGCTAGGGTCTACTAACTGTTGGCTAATTCCCCCTTGTAGATGAGCAGCCTCACCCCCACAGCGCCTCCTGCTGGTTATCGTGGGAATTAGCTCAATCCAGCCCAGAGCACCCTCTGCAGTCTGGTCATCCACCTTAAAGCTACTGGCCCCCGTGTCCCTCCCAGGACCCCAGTGCCCCTTTAACTGGGTCTCCCTCTCCCAGGGGAACCCCCACCCCACTATCACCACTTTGCCTCAGTATTGTCTACTGCCCAGTCTCCATCTAGCCCCTGTTCACTGGGGGCAGACTGCAGTATCAGCCACTCATCATCAGCAAAAGGGTTTGGATCTGCTGCCTTTACCTACCCCTGGGCTGCCCCCTGCCACCCCCAGTACCTCTTGGCCTTACCCTAGGCCGCAGCCTGGGGCTTTCCAGGCAGGAGCTCCCCAGCCTCTCTGCCTTTCCCCAGACCTGCTCCACTCTAGGTACCTTGTCTAACTCCCTGCAGCCAGGCCCTTCTCCCTCTACAGGCAGAGGGAGAGTGCTGAGCTCCTGGCTGCCAGCCTCTAATAGGGGCCAGCTGGGCCTGATTGGCACCTGGCCACAGCTAAGCCTGCTTTCTTCCAATCAGCCCAGGCTTCTTGCCCCAGCTACAGCCCTCTCCTGGGCTGTTTTAAGCCCAGAGGGCAGGAGCGGATAACCACCCCGCTACACCCCTGAACAGCCCGAGGCCTGCTGGAGATATCAGTTGGCGGATCCTCCAGGGGGCCGTGAGCACGGGTGTGTACTTGGCGCGGTTTACCCCTGTCCCAGACACCTGCCTCTTCTGCGGCGTGAGGGAGACCCTGGCGCACGTTTACCTAGAGTGCGCCAGGTTGCACCCCTATACCGGCTCCTCACTAATCTCCTTTTGCGTTTTTGGCTGCACTTTTCCCCCCACCTCCTTCTCTACGCACTCCCTATCCGTGGCCCCACAAAGTCCCGGGACCTCCTGGTCAACCTCCTCCTCGCCCTGGCTAAAAAGGCCATCTACACGACCAGGGAGAGGAGGTTGGCCGATGGAGACTCCGGTGACTGTGGGGCTTGTTTCCGATCCCTGGTCCGTTCACGTATCCGAGCAGAGTTCCTCTGGGCGGCGTCCACTGGCTCCCTTGACGCCTTCGAGGAGCAGTGGGCGCTGTCCGGGGTTCTCTGCTCTGTGTCCCCATCCGGCTCCCTTCTTATGACCCTCTGACCACACTCCCACCCCTGTTCTTTTATTAGTTGTCCCCCGTAATCAGTGGGCTTCTGTGGTCCTGTGGGTCCTCCCCTTAGGCTGGGGGAGGATCCTTTAGCGGTGGGCGGGCTTCGCCCTCCCACTTCCCAGAAACCCAATAGATACACCCCTGAACAGCCCGAGGCCCGCTGGAGATATCAGTTGGCGGATCCTCCATGGGGCCGTGAGCACGGTCGTGTACTTGGCACGGTTTACCCCTGTCCCAGACACCTGCCCCTTCTGCGGCGTGAGGGAGACCCTGGCACACGTCTACTTAGAGTGCGCCAGGTTGCAGCCCCTATACCGGCTCCTCACTAATCTCCTTTTGCGTTTTTGGCTGCACTTTTCCCCTCACCTCCTTCTCTACACACTCCCTATCCGTGGCCCCACAAAGTCCCGGGACCTCCTGGTCAACCTCCTCCTCGCCCTGGCTAGAAAGGCCATCTACACGACCAGGGAGAGGAGGTTGGCCGATGGAGACTCCGGTGACTGTGGGGCTTGTTTCCGATCCCTGGTCCGTTCACGTATCCGAGCGGAGTTCCTCTGGGCGGCGTCCACTGGCTCCCTTGACGCCTTCAAGGAACAGTGGGTGCTGTCCGGGGTTCTCTGCTCGGTGTCCCCTTCAGGCTCCTTTCTTATGACCCTCTGACCGCACTCCTGT
Organism: Chelonoidis abingdonii; assembly: GCF_003597395.2. NCBI lineage: Eukaryota > Metazoa > Chordata > Testudines > Testudinidae > Chelonoidis > Chelonoidis abingdonii. Next base: position 31,111,166 of record NC_133777.1, read on the forward strand.
CCCTGTTCTTTTATTAGTTGTCCCCCGAACTCAGTTGGGTTTTCTGGTCCTGTAGATCCTCCCCTTAGGCTGTGGGGGGGGATCCTTTAGCAGTGGACAGGCTTCCCCCGCCCACTTCCTGGAACCGAATAGGTACACCCCTGAACAGATTTTCTCAAGAGCATCACAGGGAGGGGGTGTGTTCTTCCTCCCTGACAGGTGGGGTGAGAACCATGACTGCCTTACACCCCCATCTCCCACCCCCACTTGTTTGACTGTCTTAGGTGGTAGCAACGATGGTGGTAACTGTTCTTTTGGGAGAAAGAGAAGAAATTAGCTGAGATAAGCACTAGCTGCTGTTAAAGTCCAATCCTGTTTCATCCCAGCTGGTGGCTGGGATTCAGCTGGAACTCGTAGGGGTGGCAATGTCACCTGAATTCCTTCTCTCTTTAGCTTGCGTTGCTCAGGACAGCTCTCAAAATTAGAATGAAGAAGGTTTGGGGTTCCAGGAAACAGTGGGGTGACAGCCATGATGGAAAAGCTTGCTCTAGTACCTCTCTGTCCTGATTCCCCTGCCCAAATCTCTTCCTTAAAGGACGCAAAAGGAAGTGATGGGTGGTTGCACTCCATATGATTTTATGAAAATATGCTAATGAGTGTAAATATAATGTAACTGGAATATGCTTCATGCAATAGGTCTCTTGTAAGGTATCATTACAAAGCTTATAATCTACTAAGTGTGGTCATCCAATTTGTATGAATGTATCATTCTTGTATCTGAAACTAGAAATATGAAATATCACTCTGAGGTCCTAACGTAATTATGCAAAGTCTGGGCTATTAAGGGTGGTTTGGAATCTTGATGGCTCCCATCAACTAGGACAACTGGTTGTAAATGGCTCTGTTTACTTACGAGCCTTCCTGTGAGTCAGGCCAGGAAGAATGAAGGCATGGGGTCTCCCAAGATATGTGACCATCACACCTGGTACTGGAATCCATCTTAAACCTGGTGTTTTTCCACTTAGAAGGAGGGGTGAAGACCCATAAAGACAAAAGATTCCCGCCTTGTGCCAAGGCTATATAAGGGTGTGGAACAGAACAAAGGGGGCTGCAGTCATGAGAAATCCCCTAGCTACCACCTAAGCTGGAACAAGGACCATATCAGGGGAAAGGATTGGGCCCAGACTAGGAAGGAGTCCAGTCTGAGGATGAGATTTTATCTGTAATCAGTTTCTTAATGTATTAGACTTAGACTTGCATGTTTTGTTTTATTTTGCTTGGTAACTTACTTTGTTCAAGTTATTACTTGAAACCACTTAGACCCTACTTTTTATACTTAATAAAATCACTTATAAATTAACCCAGAGTAAGTAATTAATTCCTTGGGAAGCAAATAGCTGTGCATCTCTCTCTATCAGTGTTATAGAAGGTGGACAATTTATGAGTTTACCCTGTATAAGTTTTACACCAAGTAAAAGTGATTTATTTGGGGTTTGGATCCCATTGGGTGTCTGGGTGCTGGAGACAGGAAAACTTCTTAAGCCATTTTCAGTTAAGTCTGCAGCTTTGGGGGACATGGTTCAGACCTGGGTCTGTGTTTGCAGCAAGCTACCGTGTCTGGCTCAACAAGACAAGGTACTGAAGTCCCAAGCTGGCAGGGAAAATGGGTTCAGAGGTAGTCTCAGACATCAGGTGGCAATCCCAAGGGGGTCTCTCTGACCAAACCCATCATAGGTGAAATAGCCCATCCCCTCATTTTGTCCATCAATTAAACCTAAAATCAGACACACCAATTTTGGTTCATTAATGTCTGATTCCACATCTTCTTCTGTTTGTACTAAGCATGATTTTAACATAGTCCTTGAATCATAGGAGTAGGTCTTTTTGTTCAGGTTAACTCAGTCTTTCTTTCTTTTTCATTTCTTTCCTCATCAGCTTTGTTATAGGTCATTGTGATATGTTCCGAACTTTCACATACTTTTTACAGTTGTACTCACAATTACAGTAAAGTTGTAGGACCATTAATTACAACAGGTCCCGTAGGGGTCTATCCTGGGTCTGATACTGTTCAATATTTTCATTTAATGCCTTGGATGAGAGAGTGGTGAGTATACTTATAAAATGTGTGGATAACCCCAAACTGGGAAGAGTTGCAAACACTTTGGACAACAGAATTCAAAATGATCTTGACAGTTTGGACAACTGGTCTGAAATCAACAAGATGACATCCAATAAAGCACTTCACTTGGGAAGGAAAAATCAAATGCATGACTGTACAGTGGAGAATAACAGGCTAGACTACAGTAGCGGCAATATTGCAGAAAAAGATTTGGGCCCTATAGTGAATCACAAACTCATGGCGATCGGGGGAGGTTCTGAACGACTGGAAAAAGGCAAATACAGCGCAAATAAAGGCAAATAGGGAAGAAGGAGAACCCAGGTAACTACAGACCTGTCAGACTCGCCTCTGTCCCTGGAAAAATCATGAAGCAGGTCCTCAAGGAATCTATTTTGAAACACTTGGAGGAGAGGAAGGTGATCAGGAACAGTCAACATGGATTCACCAAGAGCAAGTCATGCCTGACCAAACTGATTGCCTGTTATGATGAGATAAGTGGCTCTGTGAATATAGGGAAAGCGCTGGATGTGATATATCTTGACTTTAGGAAAACTTTTGATATGGTCCTCCACAGTATTCTTGCCATCAAGCTAAAAAAAGTATGGATTGAATGAATGGACTATAAGGTGGATAAAAAGCTGGCTAGATCATCAGACCCAATGAGTAGTGACAAACAGCTTGATGTCTAGTTGGCAGCCAGTATCAAGTGGAGTGCCCCAGGCATCTGTCCTGAAGTCGGTTTTGTTCAACATCTTCATGTTGGACAAACATCTGTCACGGATGGTCTAGATTATACTTAGTCCTGCCTTGAGTGCAGGGGTCTGGACTAGATGACCTCTTGAGGTCCCTCCCAGTTCTCTGATTTCAGGATTAATGATCTGGATGATGGGATGGATTGCACCCTCAGCAAGTTCGCAGGTGACACTAAACTAGAGGGAGGGGTAGATACACTGGAAGGTAGGGATAGGGTCCAGAGCCACCTAGACAAATTGGAGGATTGGGCCAAAAGAAATCTGATGTTGTTCCACAAAGACAAGTGCAGAGTCCTGCACTTAAGACGAAAGAATCCCATGCACTGCTACAGGCTGGGGACTGACTGGCTAAGTGGCAGTTCTGCAGAAAAGAACCTGGGGATTACAGTGGATTAGAAGCTGGATATAAGTCAACATTGTGCCCTTGTTGCCAAGAAGACTAACAACATATTGGGCTGCTTCACTAGGAGCACTGCCAGCAGTTCGAGGGAAGTGATTATTGCCCTCTATTCAGCACCGGTCAGGCCACATCTGGAGTACTGTGTCCAGTTTTGGGCCCCCCAAAGCACTGGAGGGGGTACCTAGGGAAATAGTGGAATCTCCACCCTTAGAGGTTTTTAAGGCCCGGCTTGATAAAGCCCTGGCTGGGATGATTTAGTTGGGGTTTGTCCTGCTTTGAGCAGAGGGTTGAACTAGATGAACTCCTGAGGTCTCTTCCAACACTAATCTTCTATGATTCTATGAAGAATACCTACCCTCTGTCATTCTTCAGTCCCCCCCTGCTAATCCTCACTCTCTTGGCAAAAGCAATGCCCTCTTCAGGGAGCCATTCAATTTAACTGTGTACGTTCACTGGATTTAACTGTGCTCATTCATTCGTTCCCTCATTGCTGGGGGTTAGAAATGGACTTCTCTGTGCTTGTGTACACAATGCCTAAGTTCTTGGCTTCTGGCTCCAGGTGAACCCAGTGTTAATAATAGGCCCAAATAACTCAGTGACTGTCTTCGCCTCCTTGGAACAGAAGGGAATTATGGCTAATTATCATTGGGTGAGCACCAGCCATGTGTTCAGTGCTGCACAAGACACAGAAGGATGAATGATCCCTGAGCCAAGGAATTTACAGTGAAATAGATGAGCCACATTACTACAGAAGGAATCTCCAAGGGCAGCTTTCCCTTAGGCCCTGTCCTGTATTGAGAAACGCTATATTCTTCATAGTGATGTTAATGTGATATAATTATTAATCATCATTATGATGTATTTTATGCAAGATAAGGCATGCAATGTGTCACTGGAAAGGTTATGGTATGCTGAATATGATTATCCTATTTATATGCATGTATCATTTTTCTATCTGAAGTTATGAATATTGACTATGTAACTATTTCACATGTAGCTATTTCTGGGCAATGTCCACTAAGCAAAATGCTCTCAGTCTAGTTGGCTGGCTGGGAGGGCTCATTCAGGTTAATGAGCCATTAGGAAGAAACAATAGGCCTTAGGAGAAGCTTATCTCCCACAGGGTGAGCCTTCCTGTGAACTATCCAAGCAGCCAGTGGGGGATGGCTGCAGTGACTCCACAGTGACATGTGACCAGGTCACCTGGTGCTGTACTCCATCTTGGTATGTTATTATTTTTCCACTGACTGGCATGGAAACCAAGGTTTGAAACAAAGGGTTCTCGCCATGTGCTTCCCGCCAAGAAGACTCCTGGAAACACCTGAGGAACAAAGATTGAACTGAAGGATGATTTAGTTGGGGATTGGTCCTGCATCCCTTCCAACCCTGATATTCTATGATTCTGTGAAGTTCTAGACTCAAGCTAAAGGGATTTTTAGCCTGTGTATGAAAGACTTGGGGATTCCAAGCTGTAAAGTAAGTGCAGCTTGCCCCTGAAAAATCTGCAGATTCTGAATACCAGATTAAGATTCAGATAAAATTAATCTAAATACCAGATTAAGAATAGCAGATTCATATCCAATTTATTTAGTATATTAAGCTTAGTTTGCATTTTTTGTTTATTTGCTAGGTAATCTGCTTTGCTCTGTTTGCTATCACTTATAATCACTTAAAATCTATCTTTTGTATTTAATACATTTGTTTTTGCTTTACCTAAACTAGATGTGGAAATCATAACTCGGGCAGAAAGCTGTTGCATATTCCTCTCCGTGTTGAGGGAGGGAACAAATTTTAAGAGCTTACACTGTAAATTCCCTATGCAGTGCAAGACAGTATAATTTTGGATTTATACTCCAGAGGTAGTGAGTGCCTGAGGAGCTTGGAGGTATGCTAGCTGTAGTCTTCCTATGCAGGGGCTGGTCAGAAAGCCTGCCTTCATGTAACTGCAGCTGGGTGTTTCTCTACCTGTATTATGCTGGTGAAAGTGGAGGCTGGAGAGGGTTTTCAGCTTGTCACAGCAGTACGGTGTAAAAGGGAGCCCAGGCTGGTGGGTCAGGGGGCTCAGTAGTGACCCAGTTCCAGGTGGCATCCTGGATGCAATCCACCACAGTGGGATTCTGCATCTGCACAAAGCCCCTCCCATTTCATGGGGTCTCCATGTGGTCACAGGAGTCTGGTCCTCTGGTTCTCAGTTCAGGACCAGGACTGTAGCGTGAAAAGGTTTGTTGGAGGGTTTGATGGTGACCATGGCTGCCTACATAGACCCACGGACTCTAGCCCTGGGAGTTAGGCCTGAAATCTCTATCACTTGAGCTAAGAGTCCACCTTGAGTTGTAAGGCAGCAGAAGGCTGTATTTACCAGGACCAGCCAGTAGAAAGACACTATCACATATGCCAGACTGATGTATTGCACAAAGACTGTTGTGCACATAAACAGGGAGCTGGAAGCATATGACATTACCTGTCCATGCAAATAATTAGCAATCATAGTGGGATGGCAATGAGGTTGCTGGATTCTGCAAATGGAATCCTTAAATCTCCCTCCTCATTTCTTTTGTGTGTGTGTGCTTTTAAATTTTTTCAGTAACCAAGATAAGAAGTTGCAGGAGCAAGCTGATATAACAGAGACTTCAGAAATTCCTCTCTGGGCTACAGCCAGAACTGCTGACAGGCTGTGGGAACCACAATTGCAATATATGGTGTGTTGTGTCTACCTATTAGACTAGGAAACAGTATGAGTGGAACAAGGCGGAACTGAAACCTGTGTGTGTAGCTAATGAAATGACAGCAGCTTAATGGCTCTTGTACTAGATGAGTGCAGTTCACCTGAGCACAATATATGATCTACTGGTAATTGCTTTAATTGCTAAATGAACATGGTGCTTAAGAAAAGAGCTAGGAGTGGGGGAAGGAGGAGGTTGCCAGAGGAAGTAAGAGGGGTGGAGGAATGAAGTCACAGTCAGAGGACATCAGAGTACTGGATGGAACATGGCCAAATTGATGAAGTAGATGAAATTTACATTCATTACACTTGCAGGCTTAATCACTAGAACAAATAACCCAAAGGGCTCAGGGAGAGCTAAGAGAAAAGAAAATCACCCACTTCTTATTTCTTCTGCTATGTGCTTTGTATGGATACCCTTAGCACTTGACCAAGTGAGTCTGACCAGTGGTAGCTGGGGCCAATTAATCTTATGGCCATTTTGATGGATCGCCGTTGCATCTCACTGTCAACTCTGCAGCTCTGGCTTAAGGAACTTTTAATTGCTGTGAATGGTTTGTTGGTTGTTTTTTGTTGTTGTTGTTGTCTTTTTAATGGGCTGATTTTTTAAATAGCTGATAGTGTTTTAAGGTGGGAAGGCCATGGGCACAGAGATGCATTTGTAGTTTGCTGCAGTTAGGGTGGGTGGGGAGTGTCCACCTACAGCAAGGACATGTCCTGTGAGTGGCCTGCAGAGAGTGAGTGAAATAAACCAACTGTGGCTGGATGCTGATAGGAGAGAGGAGAGATTAGGTTCCTGGTTCCAGAGTCTGGGGTGTGATCTGTTGGAATGAAGCTGGGCTGGGCTGTTGGTTCAGGCCTGAAGTAAGTCTGAAAAATTCTTCTTGGAGGAAAGAAAGTCACCTTGGGTCACCATTTCACTTCCCTTTCACAGGAGAGTTCAGAGCATTCAGCAGATTTAGGGGGAAGCATCTCATGGGCCTGTGAACTGGGTTGGAAGTCTCATGGAAACCAGCCTTCTCTTTAGATTTGTTGGGTTTACTTGGGCTGAGAAGGCCACAAAACCAGCTTGGTAACTGTGTTTTGGCTCTTGGGCCTGGCTGGAACTAGGCAGGGCAGTAGCAGAGTGAAGCACGGACAAAGATGGGGCAAAGATCAGCGCTACTGGGCTGGGAATGGGGCAAGAAAGGAAATGAGGAAAGCTGGGTAGGAACTTTCAAGACCCTAATTTTTTAAAATAAAGTGACTTGAAAGTTGGAGACTGAAAATTCTTGAGTCCTGAAGCCTTCATTCCATAGAGCAGACACAGCCAGACTGCATGGCCCCTCTGCTGCCCCACCATCATGTGCTCACCTTGACCTGAAAACCTCTCCTGAAGAGGGGAACTCGGTCTCCAGAACTCCTTCTCCTTGGCCTCACTGCTGAGACATACATAAAGGAGACCAGTTGTGAGAGTGGGCTTGGTCTTAGGTCCAGCTGAGACACATCTATTCATTTCACTTAGGCTACTAGACAGCTCTCAGATAGCCATTGCCTTCACTCACTAGTGACTTGGATTATATTCATTACCTTCATGCAGTGATTGAAAAGGAAAAAGTCAATCCCTTTCTTTATTGTGTGACCTAACCACTACCCCACTATAATACAAATAATGTTTATTTGCTGATTATAGTACTCATGACATGTTAGGAAGGGATAGCCCCTGGCCCAAGGAGCTCACAGTGTAAGTATGGATGGACAGACAGACAGAGGGAACTACAATGGAATTTTCAATAAAATCAACCAGACTGACCAAAAGCAGCACTATATTCTGTGTTATTCCTTGACTTTAGCAAAGCTTTTGATATGGTGTCCCACAGTATTCTTGCCGGCAAGTTAAAGAAGTATGGGCTGGATGAATGGACTGTAAGGTGGATAGAAAGCTGGCTAGATTGTTGGGCTCAATGGGTAGTGATCAATGGCTCCATGTCTAGTTGGCAGCCAATATCAAGTGGAGTGCCCCAAGGGTCAGTCCTGGGGCCAGTTTTGTTCAATATCTTCATTAATGATCTGGAGGATGGCGTGGATTGCACCCTCAGCAAGTTTGCAGATGACACTAAACTGGGAGGAGTGGTAGAGATGCTGGAGGGTAAGGATAGGATACAGAGGGACCTAGAGAAATTAGAGGTTTGGGCCAAAAGAAATCTGATGAGGTTCAACAAGGATGAGTGAAGAATCCCATGCACTGCTACAGACTAGGGACTGAATGGCTAGGCAGCAGTTCTGCAGAAAAGAATCTAGAGGTTACAGTGGACGAGAAGCTGAATATGAGTTGACAGCGTGCCTTTGTTGCCAAGAAGGCTAAAGGCATTTTGGGCTGTCTAAGTAGGAGCATTGCCAGCAGATCTAGGGATGTGATCATTCCCCTCTATTCAACATTGGTGAGGCCTCATCTGGAATATTGTGTCCAGTTTTGGGTCCAACACTACAAGAAGGATGTGGAAAAATTGAAAAGAATCCAGCAGAGGGCAACAAAAATGATTATGGGGCTGGAGCACATGACGTGTGCGGAGAGGCTGAGGGAAGTGGGATTGTTTAGTCTGCAGAAGAGAAGAATGGTGTGTGGGGGGGGGGAATTTGATAGCTGCTTTCAGTTACCTGAAAGGGGGTTCCAAAGAGGATGGATCTAGACTGTTCTCAGTGGTACCAGATGACAGAACAAGGAGTAATGGTCTCAAGTTGCAGTGTGGGAGGTTTAGGCTGGATATTAGGAAAAA
>NC_133777.1:31122477-31125101 GCF_003597395.2 Chelonoidis abingdonii
ATATCCATCCATGACAGTACTCCAGTCATGTGAGTTATCCCACCAAGTCTCTGTTATTCCAATCACATCATAGTTCCTTGACTGTGCCAGGACTTCCAGTTCTCCCTGCTTGTTTTCCAGACTTCTTGCATTTGTGTATAGGCACTTAACTCACTGATTGTCCCACTTTCTCGGTCTGAGACAGAAGTCCTCCCCTCTTGCACTTTCCTGCTCATGCTTCCTCCCGGTATCCCATTTCCCCACTTACCTCAGGACTTTGGTCTCCTTCCCCCGATGAACCTAGTTTAAAGCCCTCCTCATTACCTAGAAGAAGGGGTCCCAGCCTAAGTAGTTTGGCTGGTAAGACTGTTGAGAGCATGTGGTGAGAAAAAAATGTATGGTGAGTTTAACATAGTGCCTAACTTCAACTAGTTGTGTTTTATCTTTATTTTTCTTGTAATCATTTCTGATTTATGCATCATTATTTGTATTATCTACAAAGAGTGAGATTTTAATTGAATAAATTTGTTTTATCTAAACCAGTGTGTTTGCACTGAAGTGTTTGGGAAACTCCATTTGGAGTAACAAGATTTGTGCATATCACTTCTAGTAATAAAATGACAGACTACATATAAGCTTGTATTGTCCAGGAGAGGACTGGGAAGTTCAAAATATACATTGCTGGGGTCACCCTGCAGTGTAATTCAGACTGGGAAGAGCCTAGGTGTGGCTGGCTGTTGCACACTCAGACATAACTCTGAGTGACTTGCATGCTAGAAACTGTTTTTGGAGGCTATAGCAGCAAAGCAGTGTAAAGGGCACCCCAGGTTAGAGGGTAGGAGTGACACAGCTACTCACTAGTCTGAATTGTTCCCTGGTCCTGGGTATGTCACATATCACTTCCACTTCACCCCATTTCTTAGATGGCTCATAGATAAAACCAGCATCTGGTAGCATCATAGATTCCTGCTGAGAGATGGGATGGAGCAGCGGCTGGTTTGCTGGCCTGGGAGACCCAAGTTGGGTTCCCTGCTCTGCTACAGTCTCTCTGTTACCTTGAGTCCAGAGTTACAAAGGTATTTTGGTTTCTAGTGGGATTTACAAAGATGACTAAGTCTTCACCAAGAGGAGTTAGGTGCCTAACCTTCCTAGGCACCTATGTGACCTACCATAGTGCTCATCGGCATCTTTAAAGCCAGATTTAAAAAGTTATCTGAGAGCCTAAGTGTGTCTGTGCCTCATTTCCCTACCTGTAAACTGGGATCATAGCACTGCCCTGGGGTACTGTGAGGACAAATACATTAAAAAACGTGAGGTGCTCAGACTATGCTAATGCAGGCTAGATAAGGCTCTCCAGTAGATGAGGAACCAATGCAGAGCAAGGACCACCAGGGACTGCCCCCTTACACATGTCACTTTGTGTCCTGCCAATAGGAAATGATAGCCAGCTTAGGCTAGGGCAGCCATGAGCGCCAGTGAGAGACTTTGCTGAGGAGGGAGCTTGCTGCTGGCACTGTCTGTAATCAGTAGCAAGCTCTTTGTTGCTAGTTGAGTGGAAAGGGTTCTGCCATCTCAGTTCCTATTCATTACCTGCTTTAATGGCTGTATTTTCCAAAGGCTGTTCGATCATGACTACTCAGTGAGCAAAACAACCCAGACAGACTCTGCTCGGCCATTCAGCTATTGTGCTGCTTAACACATGTGGCTGCTGAGTCAGGGGGTTGAGAATCGAAGAGTTGGATTTAGGAACCCAAAGACCAGCAGCTGGGTGCTTAAACCCCTTTGTGGATCTAACCCTTCGTGCCTCATTATTCTTCGAGAAACTAGCTCTAGTTTGCATTGGCTCTGGCAGCACATGGCTGGAACTGAACAGCCTCTCAAAGCACGAAACTGTTGCATGTCACAACAGGAACTGGAAGGTTACCCTACGCCTAGGACGGAGACGTAAGTTTGAGTGTAATGAGCCTCTCTCAGTGATATCAGTCCGTAAGTACTTCAACCAAAGGGCATGATTAGATGCAGTCTGTGCTGCACCAGGTGGAGCCACACTCAAGCAAAGAACAGACCCAGATAGAAACCCATTGTTTCCCATCGAAGCAAACAATATAGATAATGTTCCCTTGCTGGCAGCTAGATGCCAGATAATCATTTCAAGCTCTCCCTTGCTGGCAGGTATATTGTTATATCTTTGGGGAGAAAGAAATGAGAGAGGCTTATTTGTTTTGTTTTGTTTTAATAACTATCCTATCTCTCTCTGGAAGGCTGCCAAGCAGAAGCGCAGTCTGCTGGAGATAGGGGTGATTTTTGAACAGATGTTGAAATAGGCTCCCAAGCACTTCTCCACTCTGAACTTTAATCCATTCCTACCCATTAGCAAATCCAGACTATACAGTCAGTGCTCATGTGTTTACTAACTAAACCCAGGTGATTCATTGTAGTAAAGGAGGCAGGGGGCTGGTCAGAGTTCACAGGCAAAAGGTTTAACTGACATCTATGGTGTCATAGCTTCCTACTCAGATTTGAACCTTAGTGTTCATAAACTGAGAAGCTAGCATGAACCCTCTAAGCTTAATTACCAGCTTAGATCTGATATCGCTGCCACCAGCCAGGAATTTCCAGGGCCTGACTCCCTCGGGTCTCCCCAA
>NC_133777.1:31127858-31129015 GCF_003597395.2 Chelonoidis abingdonii
GAGCTTTGAAAAATCCGGTTTCCTGATTGGTCCTCTGGTCAGGTGTTTGGTTCCCTTTGTTAACCCTTTACAGGTGAAAGAAACATTAACCCTTAGCTATCTGTTTATGACATATGGCCAGCTAGTCTAGTGCTGTATACTAGTGTAAACCACACACCTCCTGGGGGTGTGGTGCTCTGACCCCTCTCTTGGCACCTAGACCACCTGGAAATTAATGAGTCTGCTACAGCCTTAGCTGAGGGCCGCATAGCTTTTAGCTCATGCAGTAGAGGTTCATGGATTTAGCTCCTGAGGTCCCAGGTTCAATCCTGCCCACTTAAGACTGGGGTCTGTCAGTATTACGTTAGTGCAGATCCATTGGTTTGAACCATAACTTCTTTATGTGTACTTTCCTGCTTATATGAATGCACAGGTGGGGGGTTTCTTCCAGCAGCACTATGCACTGTGCTGCCTAAATCCCAGCACCGATGCAGAAACTGCTCTTAGGGGTGGACTCACTTTGCGAACAGGGCGCTGCTAACAGGGAGTTTTGCAAAGGAGTTCTCCAGGTGAAGGAGGAGCAAATACAGCATCTGCAGGGTAAGTGACTATCTGCAGTGTGTGTGTTTGTGTGTGTTTGGGGGTTACTTGCTGGGTGCTGAGCTTGTATTTGTCAGTCGTTTTGGTTGTTTGAAGTACCCTGGGCTGTAGCTGGCAGTTGGAGGCTGAGCAACAAAGGAAGGTTTGAAAGCTAGAAGCCTCTGGTAATTGGCTGAGCCTTACCAGTGGGCGGGGCATTCACTCAGGCCAGGGCTTTATAAATACGCATAAATGACCAGGGCGCTGCTAACAGGGAGTTTCGCAAGGAAGTTTGGAAGGGGAGAAGGGAGGGAGAGGGGGTCTCTTCTTGGTCCTATCCTTGACCCGTTAGTCCCTTGAAAACCTGTAATCCAAACTACATCCAAAACCTTTCTCTTTAAAGCAGAGCAGAGCGGACAGGGAGCTGCAGACAGGGGAGTATGAGAGGGAGTTTGACAGAGGGAGGCTTAAGATGGTTAGGAAGACCCGCAACACCTGTGCCAGCACTGCTTCTGTCTCCTCCACCTGCGCCTGTAGCCAGACAGAGCACCAGAGCATGGATGCTTCTACCCAGATTCTGGTGTGGTTTTGCAAAGACT
>NC_133777.1:31130098-31184573 GCF_003597395.2 Chelonoidis abingdonii
TTAAGAGTAGGTTAGATAAATGTCTATCAGGGATGGTCTAGACAGTATTTGGTCCTGCCATGAGGGCAGGGGACTGGACTCGATGACCTCTCGAGGTCCCTTCCAGTCCTAGAGTCTATGAGAGTCTATGATAAGACCCTGCAGGCCTCCTTCACCTTTTATCCCTGCTAAAATCTTATGCTCAGAACCCTCTTGTCTCATTATTTATTTCTATTATAGTGGCTAATGGTATGGAATTAGGTTGATTTTATAGATTTTATAGAAGTTGATTTTTAGAAATTGATTTTATACAGTCGATTGTGTATGTCCCCACTAAGTGCATTAAGTCAGCGGAGTGCATTCTCACTACTATGGCTAGCACTGACTCACAGAGTGGTGCACTGTGGGAAGCTATCCCACAGTTCCCACAGCCCACTGGAATTATGGGTTAAGCTCCCAATGCCTGATGGGGCAAAAACATTGTCGTGGGTGGTTTGGGGTACATGTCATCACTCTCCACTCCCTCCCTCCTCCCTCTGTGAAAGCAACTGCAGACAATCATTTTGCGCTTTTTTGCCTGGGTTACCTGTGCAGACACTGCTGCTGTTGTGAGCACTGTAAACACCTCACACATTATACTGCAGTATGTGCAGAGCCTGGCTAAGAGACAGCAGCACGAGGACAATTGTGATGAGGACATGGACACAGTTGTTCCTGAAAGCATGGGCTGTGGCAATTGGGATATCATGGTGGCAGTGGGGATGGTTGATACAGTGGAACGCTGATTCTGACCCTGGCAAACAAGCACAGACTGGTGGGACTGCACAGTGTTGCAGGTATGGGATGATTCCCAGTGGCTGCAAAACTTTCGCATGCATAAGGTCACTTTCCTGGAACTCTGTGAGTTGCTTTCCCCAGCCCTGAAGCGCAGGAATACCAAGATGAGAGCTGCCCTGACTATTGAGAAGTGAGTGGCAATAGCCCTTTGGAAGCTTGCAATGCCTGACTGCTACCTGTCAGTCCAGAATCAATTTGGAGTGGGCAAATCTACTGTGGAGACTGCTGTGATTCAAGTAGCTAATGACGTTCTGCTATCAAGGGTAGTAACTCTGGGAAATGTGCAGGTCATAGTGGATGGCTTTGCTGCAATGGGTTCCCCTAACTGTGATGGGGCGATAGATGGAACACATACCCCTATCTTGGCACCGGACCACCTTGCCAACCAGTACATAAACCACAAGGGGTACTTCTCAATGGTGCTGCAAGCACAGGTGGATCACAAGGGATGTTTCACTGACATCAACATGGGATGGCCAGGAAAGGTGCATATCACTCGCATCTTTAGGAACTCCAGGCAGTATGAGCAGACCAGATCAGAAAATTACTGTTGGGGATGTTGAAATACCAATAGTTATCCTTGGAGATCCAGATTACCCCTTGCTCCTATGGCTCATAAAGCCATACACAGGCAGCCTTGACAGTAGTAAGGAACAGTTCAACTATAGGCTAAGCAAGTGCAGAATGGTGGTAGAATGTGCCTTTGGACATTTAAAAGCTCACTAGTGCTGTTTGCTGATTAGGTTAGACCTCAGCGCAACCAATATTCCCATTGTTATTACTGCTTGCTGTGTGCTCCATAATATCTGTGAGAGTAAGGGGGAGATGTTTATGGCGGGGTGGGAGGTTGAGGCAAATCGCCTGTGTCATAAACAGATGGTTAAGGGTTAATGTCTCCTTTACCTGTAAAGGGTTAAGAAGCTCAGTGAACCTGGCTGACACCTGACCAGAGGACCAATGTGGGGACAAGATACTTTCAAATCTTGGTGGTGGGAAGTTCCGGTGGAGCGGAAGTCATTGTTTGTGCTATTTGTTTTGTTTCGGTTGTTTGCTCTTTGGGCTAAAGAGGATCCAGACCGTTACCAACCAGGTCTTTCTCCTATCTTTCTGAAATCAGTCTTTTCAGGTTTTCAAAAATATGTTAAAATAGAATAATAGCCATACGGCAAGGTGGAATTAAAGTTTCTTATTGTTTTGCTTTTCTTAACTTGTGCAAATATGTCTGTATTTGCTGGTTGTTTTCTTAACTTGTGAATGTGTATTTTGCTGGAAGAACTTTTACCTCTGTTTGCTGTAACTTGTATCTCAGGCTAGGGGGGGAGGGAGTCCCTCTAGTCTATATAAGCTGAAGACCCTGTAAACATTTTCCATCCTGATTTTACAGAGATAATTTTTACTTTTTCTTTCTTTAATTAAAAGCTTTCTTTTTTAAGAACCTGATTGATTTTTTTCCTTGTTTAAGACCCAAAGGGATTGGGTCTGAACTCACCAGGGATTGGTGGGGGAAAGGAGGCGGGGGAAGGTTAATTCCTCTCTGTTTTAAGATCCAAGGAGTTTGGATCAGTGTAGCCTCTCAGGGTAACCCAGGGAGGAGAAAGTCTGGGAGGGTGAAAGGAGGGGGAGGGTGAAAGGAGGGGGGATGGTTTATTTCTCCTGGTTTAAAGACTCAAAGGGTTTGGGTCTTGGGTTCCCCAGGGAAGGTTTTGGGGGAAGAGAAAGTGTGCCAAACACTATATTTTGGCTGGTGGCAGCGCTATCAGATCTAAGCTAGGAATTAAGCTTAGAAGGGTCCATGCAGGTCCCTGCTTTCGGACGCTAAAGTTCAAACTGGGGGAAAAATACCTTGACAGCCTGGCTGCCCATTTTGAACAGCCAGACACCAGGGCGATTAGAAGAGCACAGGTAGGCGTGCTGCGCATCAGAGAGGCTTTATAAACCGGTTTCATGACTGGCCAGGCTAAAGTGTGACAGTTGTGTGTGTTTCTCCTTGATGCAAACCCACCTCCTTTGTTGATTTTAACTCCCTGTAAGCCAACCACCCTCCCCTCTTCAATCACAGCTAGCAAAGGAAATAAAGTCACTATTGTTTTGAAACCATGCATTCTTTCTTTATTAATTAAAAAAAAAGGGAGATAACTGATGAGGTATCCCAGGTGGGGTAATGTGGGGTGGGGAAGGAGGGGAGGAGAGAAGGACAAGGCCACATTGGTTATTGTAGCCACACTACAAATCAAAACTGTTTGAATGACAGCCTTCTGTTGCTTCGGACGTCCTCTGGAGTGCAGTGGCTGGGTGCCCGGAACCTTCCCCTCTTCTTGGGCATCTGGGTGAGGAGGATATGGAACTTGGGGAGGAGGGCAGGCATTTGTACAGTGGTGCAGAGGCGGTCTGTGCTCTTGTTGGCTTTCCTGCAGCTCCACCAGATGCCTGAACATGTCTGTTTGCTCCCCCATTAGCCTCAGCATTGCATCCTGCTTCTTCTCATCGCACTCACTTGATGCTTTCCTGGACTCTGCATCTGAATGCCTCCATGCATTCAGCTGTGCCCTATCAATGCGGGAGAACTGAATGAGCTCGGAAAACATGTCATTGCGAGTGTGTTTTTTTCACCTTCTAATCTGCAATAACCTCAGGGATGGAGATGATAGGGGGAGCATTGAAACATTTGCACCTGCAGAGGGATAAAAAGGGAGAGTAAAATTTAAGATGACAGATTTCTGAGAATAAAAGGGAGACTCTTTCACAATGAATCAAAAAATTAACAGCAGACAGCACATGTCCTTTAAGTACAAGGTTGCCTTTTGCCTTTTATATTGAGCGCCTGTCGGTATGGTGACACATCACACACAGCTGGGCAACAGAATTTGGTTTCCAGGCAGCCATGGTAAGCCTAAGGGTAAGTGGGTTTGGCTTCTAATGCCTTGATAACATGTAGGAATGTTTTCAAACTGCAGTGCCCTCCTTTCCCATAGGAAGCAATGCCAGTTGGGTTTGCCATTTAAAAGGAGGGGCTGCGATTTTCAGGTGGATGTGCAGCACACACCTTCTCCCACCCCTCCGCGTGGCTATTTAGGATGATCCCTTCACCCCTCCCCCTGTCAAATGGCTATTCTCAGGGATGATCCCTTTTAGCCAAGCACAAACAGCCCAGCATGAATGGGGTCCTTTTACTGTTCCATTACAAAAATTCCCTTATTTCAACCAGGTGACCATGAATGATATCACTCTATTGAGGCTAACACAGAAAGATATAGACCAAATGTTGCTTGAATGTTACCAAAGTCCAGGACAATTCGCTGCCATGCTTTGTGCTGCAATGATTCCAGACTACTTGCTACTGGTTTGGCATGGTAAAGTGGCCTACCATGGAGGATGAAATATGGCAGCCTCCCCAGTAATCTTCTGCAAAGGCTTTCTGAGTATCTACAGGAGAACTTCACGGAGATGTCCCTGGAGGATTCCCACTCCATCCCCAGACACATCAACAGATTTCTCCAGTAGCCGTACTGGCCATAAATGCATCCCAAGTCTTCAGGGCAAATCAAATGTTAAACACTATTGCTTTTAAATTCTGTACTGTACTTACAAATGTGCACTCACCAGAAGGGCCTTCTCTGCCTTCAGGGTCCGGGAACCCACCTTGGGAGAGTATTGGCTCCAGGGTGATGAAAAGATCCTAGCTGCTGGGGAGAACAGATTTACTGCTTGCCTGCTGCACATTTTCCTCCTCCTCCTCTTCCTCAGCCACAAAATCCTCCTCTGTGTTGCATGACAGTCCCCAATTGCAGATGTCCACGGACACTAGGGTAGTGGTAGGGTTCCCTCCCTAGAATGCCAGGAAGCTGATCATAGAAGTGGAATGTATGGGGCTTTGACCCAGAGTGACTGTTTGCCTCCTTTGTCTTTTGATAGGTTTGCCTGAGCTCCTTGACTTTCACACAGCACTGCTGTGTGTCCCTGTTGTAGCCTCTGTCCATCATGCCCTGTGCGATTTTGGCATATATATTGGCATTTCTTCTTTTTGATCGGTGTTCTTCCTGCACAGATTCTTCTCCCCATACAGCAATCAGATCCAGTGTCTCCCGTTCACTCCATGATGGAGCTTGTTTACGATTCTGGGGGGACTGCATGGTGCTGCTGAGCTCACCCTGCTGACCAACAGGAAATGAAATTCAAAATTTCCCAGGGCTTTTCCTGTGCACCTGGCTAGTGCATCGGAGTTGAAAGTGCTGTCCAGAGCGGTCACATTGGAGCATTCTGACACTGTGCCAGGAGGCCAATAACTTTGATTTGCGCCTGCGCTACCCCAAATTTGACACAGCAAAGTCGATTTTAGCACTATTCCCCTCGTCGGGGAGGAGTACAAAAGTTGATTTTAAGAGCCTTTTAGGTCTACGGAATGGGGTTACTTGTGTAGATGCATTCATTATAAAATCGACCTAATGTGACTAAATTCGACCTAATCCTGCCGTGTAGACCAGGGCTAAGAGTCCTAGTCACAGACCAGGACTTTATTGTGCTAGCCACTGAGATATTTGGGGCCTCCTTTTCTATTCATCCACCCATTCCTACGGGTGCAGCAGGGGATGAGGGAGATCTTCTCATTTCCTTTTTCCATTTTATTCCCAACCACCTCTCCAATTTCACTTTTCCAAATCCCCAATCTCCAGTCTTCTTGTGCATTGGAACTATTGGCTTAGGGCACCACCTAGTGGAGTTTCTTTCAGCAGCCACAGGCAATGTCTTGTCAATAGATCTGGGTAAACATTTTCAGAAAAAACTTTTTTTGGCAAGAAACCCAGATTCAGCAACATGAAAACACTTGGAAAATTCATGTCAGTTTTGTCAAATTGTTCTGGTTAGGGCATAAGGGGGAATCTGTAAAAATTGAAAGATTTAATTTTTTATTTGAAATGACTATTGCTTCAACATTTCCTTTTAATTTTATTTTTAAATGAAATGTTTAAAAATTGTCAAAATTAAATGAAATATTTTGAGTTTGAGGTGCTGGAAAATTTTTTATAGGGGGGAGCGCTGAGAGCCATTGAACCGAACTATAAACCACTTCAAGCCAGGGGTGTGGCAGTGAGCACCTCCTGCACACCAAATGCCAGCACCTTGCAGGAAAGGGAAGGAAGAAGAGGAGAGATGGGCAAGGGACAGAGAGCTGGGATCTTGATCTTCACTGCCACAAGTCAAGCATGACCAGATGGGGTGGGGAAGGGGCTCCGTTCTGCCCATTACTGTGCTATCCCAGTCTGGATCTGTCAAGGCAAAATCCCCTTTCTGGCACTTTGAGTGCAGAAGGTAGGGGCCTGCAAGGATTCTAAAAATTAATGCTTGCCACACCAGGCTTGTACTAAACTCCTAAGGTTACAGCTTTTCTCTGACCTTGGCTTGCCACCACCCAAATGCAAAAACAAAACAAAACAAAATGTTGGACCCATGAAGGAACACTTGGAAATTCTTTCCTGTGGGGTACCCTCAAGCCCTTTCACACACACACACCCCGGGGAAAAGCTGAGGATAAAAAACAAAGGAAATTAACTTTAGCCACCGGCTAATCAAACAGCACATAAACCTCTTAGGACACCAAAAATCCAATCCTGTTCTTAAAAAAGGTAAATTTTATTAAAAGCAAAAAAGGAAGAAAATCTGGAATTTAGGTTTCTGCTAGATTTTAAAAGAGAAATTCCAAAAATTAAGCACCCAAACTAGCTTTCTTGGGGGTTCAGCTTAAAGGTTACAAGCAAACAAAAGCATCAGGGATTAGCACCGAAGGGAGCCACTAGCCAAAATAAGAAATAAACCTGATAACGTCTAACTAAACATTCCCTATCCAGATTATTTTTTCTAGGTATGGAAGATACTTTTTCATACCTGGTTCAAACTTTACATAGCATTCCTGCTAACAGCATTGCTGCTCCATGTCCCTCCAGCCCAGAGAACAACAGATAAAGGGAAAGTTTCTTTCCTAATTTTAAAAAGTTCTAGCCTTCCCATTGGCTCTTTTGGTCAGCCAATTTTTAAGTTATAGCCTTCCCACTGGCTCTTTTGGTCAGGTGCTCATTTTTATTTTCTTTGCCTGTGGGACTTTTTAACCCTTTATAGGCTAAAGCAAGTAGAGAACAGCTACCAAAAGGGGTTTTACAGCTAACTGGCTGGCTGGGTGTCCATCAAAGGGACACCCAGCCATCATTATCACATGGCCCCCCAAATCACAGATGGTGCTGGCCAGCCTGGTTCAGGTTGGGGCCACATTGGTTGGGACATGAGATGTGGAAACAGAATTAATAAGGAACATGCACCTCTAATTTTACTAATAATTACATGAAGAACTAAACAGTACTTTTTACATTTCAAGGACTACAATGACTTAGAATGCAGGGACATTTTTACCCGGCTTATTTGGGGAAACCTTCCTGGGACAGTGCAGCAGACACTTTGTTAGAGACTCCTGAAATGTGTTGTATTTCAAAATCAAAGTCTTGAAGAGCTAAACTCCACCAAAGAAGATTTTTGTTAGTGTCTTTGACTGTGTGAAGCCACTTCTGTGCAGCATGGTCAGTCTGCAGGTGGAACCACCCCCCCCAAATGTATGAATGTAGCTTCTCCAGAGCATACACAATTGTGTAACATTCTTTTCTGAGACTGACCAGTGGCTTTCCCTCTTAGAAAGTTTCTTGCTGAGAAACACGACAGGATGGAATTGTCGATCAGTCCTTCCTGCATTAAAACTGCTCCTACACCACGCTCAGATGTATCTGTGGTTACGACGAATGGTTGGTCAATGTCCAGGGCCCTCAGTAAAGGGTCAGATGTAAGGGACACGTTAAACTGATTAAAGGCTTTTTGACACTTTTCAGTCCACTGAACTACATTTGGCTATTTTTTCCTGGTTAGGTCTGTCAGTGGAGTGGTAATTTGGCTGTAATCATCGATAATACTTGGCCAATCCCAAGAAGGATTGGACCTGCTTCTTTGACTTACAGCCAGGCCAATTTTGGATTGCATTTACCTTAGCCTGTAGGGGGTTGATAGTACCTTGGCCCACCTGGTGTCCAAGGTATGTAACCCTGTTTAGGCCTATTTGACACTGTTTGGCCTTAACAGTTAATACTGCCTCCCTTATGCACTAGAAGACAGCTTGGAGATGTTCCAGGTGTTCTGCCCAGGAATCTGAGAATGTAGCCACATCATTGAGGTAGGCAACTGCAAATTCCCCAGATTCAGCTAGAAGGTTATCTACCAGTCTCTGGAAGGTGGCAGGCGCATTTTGCAGTCCAAAAGGGAGCACATTACATTCATACAGCCCTAAATGGGTGATGAAGGCTGATCTTTCTTTGGCTGGTTCATCTAGCAGCACTTGCCAGTACCCTAAGTTAAGTCTAAGGTGGAGATGAACTGGGCACTGAAACGGAACTTCACAGTGGCTGGAGAGGGATCTTGACCTGGTCTTGGGGCTTTCCCACCCTCTGGTACACCTCACAAGACCAGACATAGGTAGAAACGTCCTTGCCCATTCCCTCCCAGTGAAATGACTTCCCTAAATGATCCTTGGTCCTGTTCACCCCAGCATAGTCACTAGGGTGATCGTGGCCTAAGCTATATTTAGGTGGAACTACCAACTGTCTCTGAGGATGCCAGTCCTCCTTCTGCCCACCAGAAAGAGTCTCCTTGTATAAGAGTCCTCCTTCTATAACAAACCTGGACCTATTAGAAGAGCTGAGAGGTGATGGGTTGCTCTATGCTGCCGTCCAAGCTCCCTTGAGTCTTTCATCCACTTCCTGCTTTGCCTGGAACTGCTCCCTTGATGCTGGAGACATTAGTTCCTCGCTGGGTTGTGGACTTGGGCTTGTCCCACTGGAAGAGCTGCAGGTGATGGCGTTGTTTCTGTCGACTGTGAACCGCTCTCCTCTGGTGCACTAGGTGGTATTTCAGGCTCCGGTTGAGCCTCTTGTGCCGGTTTAGCTGCTGCTGCAGGTGCAGGATCTATGGCGCCCTTTGGTGCTGGCTCCTCCGACTCTGGTGTGGTTGCAAGCATGGGCTCTGGTACTGACTACTTCGCCAGTTCCGATCATTGGGCTGGTTCTCTAGTCTGGGGTTTGGTTTCAACACCTCTGGCTGGGTTTCTGTAGGAGGCTGAGGAATGGAGTTAGGTGTTTAGCCTGGTTGAGGGTGACCATCCCCACCCTTTTTGTTAGACTTTGTGGCAAAGTACCTGCTTCTCCTCAGCAGGCTCAGTCCTTTCTAGACAGACAGGCTTGGGCAAAGCAAAATCCTTCCAGGTCTCACAGGGGCTGGCTGATTCCTCCCTCAGTCAGTCCCCTGTGCTGGGTTTCTCCCCTTCTGGGGACAGAGTGCACTTTTCCTTGCTGGCAGGGCCGGCTTTAGGCTGATTTGGCCGATTCTGGGGAATCGGGCCCCGCGCCTTAGGCACCTTTTTAATTATTTATTTATTTACTTACTTACTTACTTACCCCGGTCCCCGGCTGCGGTCTGCTCCGGGGTCTTCCATAGTCCCTCTCCTTTGAGTGAAGCGCCGGCGGGAGCGCAGCACAGCCCCGGTCTCCCAGCTAGAGCTCCAGCCGGGGCGGCAGAGCTTGCTGCGCTCCGGCCGGGGCTCCAGCCGGGAGAGTGGGGTGGCGGGGCTTTGCAGCTCTCCGGCTGGGGCTCCAGCCGGGAGAGCGGGGCGGCGGGGCTTTGCTGCTCTCCGGCTGGGAGAGCGGCAAGCCCCGCTCTCCCGTCTGGAGCTCCAGCCGAAGCACGGCAAGCCCCGCGACCCCGGCTGGAGCTCTGGGCCCTTTAAATAGCCCCCAGAGCCCTGGGGCAGTGAGGGGCTCCGAGGGCTATTTAAAAGGCCCAGGGCTCCAGCTGCCTCTGCCATCCCGGTCCTTTAAATAGCCACCGGAGCCACGCCTCCCCCATGCATTCCCCAGCGCTCCCCCGGCTATTTAAAAGGTCCGGGGCGGGATAGAAGGGGGTTTGGGGGCTACTTAAAGGGCTGGGGTTCCAGCTGCCTCTGCTGCACCCCATGACCTGCCCACACCAGTCCGCCCCCCCCCCCTGCAGCCAGCTCTGCACCCGTGCCCACAGCCACCCCTGCCAAACCCCCTGTCCTGTTCCAGCCAACCCCTGCCACACACCCCTGCAGCCCTGCCCAAAGCCAGCCAGCCCCACACACACTGCTGCCCGCACCAGCCCTGCACACCCTGCCCAGCCCGCACCCCTGCCTGTCTCCAGTCAACCCCTGCTGCACCCCCACTGCCTGAAGCCAGCCAGTCCGCACTCCTCTGTCTCCAGCCCTGCAAACCCCTGCTGCACCCCCTGTGGCCCTGCCTGAAGCCAGCCCGCCCCACACCCCTTGTCTCCAACCAGCCCCACCCCTTGCCCTGCCTGCAGCCAGACCCTACCTCCAGTCAGCCCCTGCCCTGCCTCCAGCCAGCCCCATGTCCACTGCTGCCCTGCAGTTTCCAGGGCAGTAACCCTGCACACCTGCTTCAATGAGGGGGCAGGGAGCAGCTGGGACCAACACATGTGCACACCCCAGGGAAGTGGCGGGGACCCACACATGTGAAACGGCGGTCATTAATAGCCAATCAACAGCATATATGATGCAATGTATATAATATATAATTTTATAATTCATATAGTTATGGAAAGTAAATAATACATGAAAGAAATGAAAGGCTTTTTTTTCCACTTTTTTTTTAAGTCATCCCTGCCAGGGCCCTGCCGAAAATGTTCGAATTGGGCCCCGCACTTCCTAAAGCCGGCCCTGCTTGCTGGAAGGGTTCAGAGCCTTGCTGCACCTAACTTGCTAGCAGCTTCTCTGCTTTTCTCACTCTCCCCCACTGCTTCCATGCCAGGGAGGGTTTAAAAAGGTCTCCAGCAGTTGGGGCCAGCTGAACCTAATTAGTTCCCAGGTAACTCCTTTTCCAGCTGAACCTTATTTCCCCATGGCTATCTCTCCTCAGTGGATAGGGAGAGGCCTTTTAAGCCCCCTGGGACTAATTACTACCCCTCCCTTTGTAGCCATTTGTCCTGGGTTTGCCACAACTTACATGGTTGGCTAAGTCTTCTCCCAGCAGCATGGGAATGGGATAAACGTAATAGACTTCAAAAGTCCATATTCCTGACCAGTCCTTGTACTGGACAGGTAACTTGGCTGTAAGCAAGTTAAAAGAGTTGCCCTTAAAGGGTCGCACCATCACTTGGGCCTCTAGGTCAATGGATTTGGGGTCCACCAGGGATAAGTGGATAGCTGACACCTGTGCTCCAGTGTCTCTCCATGCAGTAATCTTCCTTCTGCCACACTGACAATTTCCCTTTGCTCTAGGGGTATTTGCGAGGCATCTGGGCCTGAACTGCAGTCAGTTGGTGTTCTTGGGGCAGTTGGCCTTCACATGCCCCAGCTCATTACATTTAAAGCATCACCCAGATGACTGGGGACTAGGGCAAGGTGGGTGGTTGAAGAGTGGGGTGGTGGGACGAGAGGGCATCTGGGGTCTCCTTGGCTGTATGGAAGTCTCCTCCTTGCAAGGTGGGGCCTTAGGCTGACTCCGATGGTGGTCTCAGGTGTCTCCTTCTGTTATCTGCACCAACTATTACTAGCTCTCTTCTTCTCCGCCACCTCCACCCATTTGGCTCCGATCTCCCCTACCTCTATTACAGTTTTAGGCTTCCCAGCTAGGATGTACCTTTCTATTTTCTCAGGAACACTCTCTAAGAACTGCTCCATTTGCATTAGGAGAGACAGATCTTCCAGAGATTTAACACTTGTTCCTGATATCCAGACACCTCAATTTTTTACAATGTGGTATGCATGTCAGGAAAATACCACTTCTGGTTTCCACCTTAGGTCTCTGAAGTGCCAACAGGCATGCTCGGGTGTTAGCATCATCCTAATTTTGGCCTTTTGTTCCCAGTCCCCCATCCTTTCCCTGTATTTCTGTCATGGATCTGGATGTCTGGGCTTGATCTGGGTCTGTCTTCTCCATGGTGTGCCACTTTGGGAAGACTGGTTGCTCTACGGTTTCGGTGCCTGACCTCAATCTCATGCACAGGCTGCCTACTCTAGCCTAACTATTTCATTGCCATGAAGCTAGAAAAAAAAATTGCTTGTTGGACTCCCTGGCTTTACAGGCTAATCCTCTGGCTTGCCTGTTCCCCCTCAGGCAGAAAAGAAAAGAAAAGAAAACCTCCTGGGCTTTCAAGCAGCCAAAAGAAAAAAAATATCCTGAGGTCTGTGCTTCTGTTTCAAAATGAACCCACCACTCTTCCACCACCATAAATCCAATCCTGGTCTTAAAAAAGGTAAATTTTATTAAAAATACATCTGGAACTTAGGCTTTTGCTAGATTTTAAAAGGGCAATTCCAAAAATTAAGTACCCAAACTAGCTTTCTTGGGGGTTCAATTTAAAGGTTACAAGCAACAAAAGCATCAGAGTTTTTAATTTTAGAAAGTTCTAGCCTTCTCATTTGCTCTTTTGGTCAGGTTCCCACTTTTTTTCCCCTTTACCTGGGGGACTTTTTAAACCCTTTATAGGTAAAGCAAGTAGAGAACAGCTACCAAGAGGGATTTTACAGCTAACTGGCTGGCCTGGTCTACACTACGCTGTTAAACCGATTTTAACAGCGTTAAATCGATTTAACGCTGCACCCGTCCACACTACGCTGCTCTTTATATCGATTTAAAGGGCTCTTTAAATCGATTTCTGTACTCCTACAAAACGAGAAGAGTAACGCTAAAATCGATATTACTATATCGAATTAGGGTTAGTGTGGACGCAAATCGACGTTATTGGCCTCATTATTTTACAGTAGCTACCCACAGTGGCGAGGCGCCGCCGAGAGAAGGAGCGCCTCGGACCATGGACCGCACAACCACCGGGGAGATGAAGAGGTTATATGGTGCCTAGTGTGGACGCGCACAATCGCCTTTATAATATCTGTTTTATAAAATCGGTTTAAGCTAATTCGAATTTATCCTGTAATGTAGACGTATGTTGAGTGTCTCTCAAAGGGAGCTCCCCCACCCCCTTCATTATCACAGGATCAAATCCTCTGTGTTTGGGTGTCCTGCTCACAGTGAGGGGGGAGGTTGGGTTGGCAGTGGAGGATCCTATTTCAGAACAGACTCCTCCTCCTCTTCTTGTACCAAAGCTAGCCCAGGCTGGGAAGGATTTTTCCCTGTTCCTCTCAAGAACACTCTCACCCCCACTCCTGACCCCGACCTGTGTCCTGATCTGACCTGCTGTCCTGATGCTAAGCAGATGAGTGGTAGCCAGACAGTTGTACATTACTGTATCTGATCCCCACCCCCATCCCCTCCCCAGCCTGCAGATCCCCTTGTTTCACACCCTGGCATATGCCTCCTTTGGGCACATCCATACTAACAGTCATCTCAGAAGGGCAGGTCCGTAGTTCTGACTCTCTGGCTTTGTAATAGAACCCTGGCCTGGCAGTTCCATCCTGTCCTTCAGTCCCCCATAGCTCCTGCAACCCCTCCTCAGGGAAGCAAATTCTGGGGGACACACATGCCTACAACATACCAGTCTCCTTTTCAATGGGCTGGATCAGGGGCTGTTGTTCCCTGCAGCTGTTGAGCAGTGGCTGCCAGTGATGCCAGACAGAGGTGCTGCAGGTGAATCAGTAAAGGGTGGCTCCCAGGGCCAATTCAGATAAGAGGAGTCTCTGAGAAACAGCCTGTGTTGTCCCAAAACCGAGGGGAGTGGGAACTGGGTGTTGGTTGTGGTAGGAAGACGGGGGAGGGGAATTGTAGCCTGTAAGATTATCCAAGATTGCATTGCTGGCAAGTGCTGCCCTGCCTGTTGCATCAACTCTGGTATTTCCAACCCCCAGGGAAAGGGGTTGAGGGAAGTGGGGTGGAGAAGAGATGAAGGAGAAAAAATAAACAAGGAAACAGCAGGCCAAGGAATTCTTCAGAGTCCTAGAATTAGCCCTGTTCAATATCATGGCCCTGTCCAGCCCCTGCCCCTGGATGCTGGGACACCACTGGCCAGTCCTTTCCAATGGGCTTGGGTTGACTTCAGAATGCCCCGTCCCCAGCTTCGGAGCTGGGAAGGGAGAGCTGTGGGATGGGGGAAACATGGTCAGCGTTTCAAGCACCAGTTTCTTCTGAAACCCCTGAAGAAAAACCAGCTCACAAGTGTGCCCTGTTTGGTACTTAAAGGCTGGAGCTCAGCTAGGCATAGGACTGGGGGTGGGGTCTATCGCCTGCTCTGCAATGGCAGGCTCTGCAATCCTGGGGGAGAGGCTCAGTCTCAGTGAAATAGAGACAGAAGGAATCCAAGCCTTCCTACCGAGAGGGGACTGTGAGGCTAAGGGGGTGAATGTGTATAAAGGCCTTTCAGATCCTCCCAGGCAGTGCTGTAAAAATGCAGGTGTCTGGGCCCTGGCATGGCAATTTAAGTGATCTTTATTTCATTATTACTGTAGTGCCTTTGGGCTCTTGTCATGGCACAGGACCCCATTGTGCAAGGTGCTGCACAAACACAGAACAAAGAGTTTATAATCTAAATAAGAGGCAAGAGTCATCAGATGGCTACAGACAGACACGGGTGTATAAGGAAACAAGGAGACCATAGAGGTCAACATGATACACAGTGGAGATATGCAGTGATCTCAGCAAACCAGTGGCCTAACCAGGGTCAGGTATTTTGTAGGCATCAAAGCAAAGGAGGGAGTTGAGGAGGAAAAGGACGTAGCTTGGTGATGTTTCTGGGCAGTACCTCCCAGGCGTGAGAAGCAGCGTGGGAGAAAACATGAAGGTGTTTAGTTGACAATGTAACAAGTAGGGGATGGAAGCTGGTTGCTCAGGGATAGGAAGCAAGACCTCAAGAGAGCATGAGAGCTAAATGCTCAGCTGTGGCATCTCACTTTGGTGTCCATGACTGGAACCTGAACTCATAGCTTCCACAGGTGAAATCCGCACCCCACAGAAGTGGAGTTTTTCTCCCTTGACTTCACAGGGGCCAGTGTTTATCTCACAGTGCCTAGCTTTACCCCAGCGGCTCTCAAGCTGTGATCCAGGGGGATTCAAAGAGCTAAGCCACTGGGCACTGGAAAGACTGGGAGGGGAAATGGAGAATACAACCCTCTCACACAGAGATGAGTCCTGCTTGGCAGGGGGCATCATGGAAGGAGCTTGCATTGCCTTGACCCAGACTTCAACTGCCATTTGGATAAATAAAGGATTCACCTTCCTTCCCAGGGATATGAATCTTCAGTACCAGAGCCCCTTGGAATTGGGAGAAGTCTCCCAAGCAATGGTGGGTTAACCTCAAAAGAACAAGAGATTCAATTTGGATCAGAACCTCAAAGTTTAGGGGAAAGGATAGAGCCTGTTTGCCATTCCTAAAACAGCCGTGTGGAGCAACACGCCCTTTCCTGAGGTGTAAGCATGTTCCTCTGTAGCAGCCCAGCTGGCCTGGAATCAACTCCTGTCTTGCTCAGGTCACCATGAGTAACATGCCACCTCTTTGCTAGGACACCCCAATGCAAGCATAGTATTAGATCTCTACTTTACCAGCATAAAGATGTGCTAGCACACAGGTGGGACAGATACAGATCAGCTGGGTGCAATTGAAGTGATGGCCTTCCAAAATAAGAGACATTTGGGGAGGGCCATCTGCTTTCTCTTTCAATGCAAACATTTGAAAAGCACTGATTAACAAGCAAAGGTTGTCAGAACCTTGCCTAGGGCTCAGGTTACAGTCAAATGCAAAGGTAAACTTTTCTTGCATCTGATATGATCAGGGAGTCCTCCCAAGGGCATAAAGCACCAGAAACCTGCCTCTGAGTGTCCCCTTGCACTTGATAAGGTGGTTCCCATCCCAGGTAGCCTCAAACGGTGTTAAAAATAAAAACAACTCTGAGTGGTTAAAAACTAAGTGTGGAATAAATGGCAATGGAGACAGATTGATTGGTGTTCTCTGAGCTGCCAATAATCTCTTAAATTGCATGTCAGGGAAATAGCAAGTCTCAGGGAGAATGGGTGAGAGCTGGAACAGCTGCTGCCTTTGCTCTTGGAAAGAGCACAGACAGATTTCTGAGAGAAACAGAGGCACGGAGAGAGAGAGAGGGATATGAAGGGTGATACATATATAGATATGTGTGTTTGTGTGCATGTCAGATAGATACCTATGTGTGGAGTGACTGAGGCAGGGGGCTGTAGGAAGAGAAAGGTTGGTGGCATGGTTACAACAGTTGAATGCTGCCATGGAGAACTGGATTCTATTCCTGCCTCTGCCACAGAGTTCCTGTGTGATGCTGGGCAAGTCACTTCAACCAGACTTTTCACTGGTGGCCACTGTTTGGTCCTTGTGTTCTGGGTGCCCAACTGGATACACCTGAGATCTGATTTGCTGATGTGTAGGGAACTCACCATTGCAGCTGACATCAGTGGCAGCTCTGCTCTGAATGGAGGGAACCCAAAATTAGCTAATGCTTTTGGCAATTGTGGTTTTAATTTCTGTGCCTCGATTCCCATAAGAACATCAGAACGACCAGACTGGATCAGACTTATGGTCCATCTAGCCCCGTATCCTGTCTTCCAACAGTGGCCAATGCTAGGTGCCCCAGAGGGAATGAACAGAATAGATAATCATCAAGCGATCCATCCCCTGTTGTCCATTCCCAGCTTCTGGCAAACAGAGGCTAGGGACACCATCCCTGCCCATCCTAGCTAATAGCCACTGATGGACCTATCCTCCATGAACTTATCTATTTATCTCTGTGTGTAAAATGGGGATAAAATCATCCCTGCACCTCAAAGGAGTGTTCTAAAGATACATTCATTAACAGCTGTACAGGATTAATGATACTACAATGAGAGCACCTTAGAAAATCCTATGAAAAGATTAGCAACTCTGTAGCCATAGCAGGTTTTGAATAGTGTACCATGAATAACGCAGAGGGCATACATTGAATGTTGAGGAAAAACTAGTATGTGATCATGTAATTAAAGACTGTCATAATGCATATGCACCAGGTAACACAGGTAACCTTCTGGGCGCTTGATTTTGCAGGCTCCATGTTCTTTTGATGTTGTTTCGGTAGATATAATTTTCTAAGTTTTTCACAAATTTAAAAAACAAAAATTTCACTATGTGAAACCATATTGATCCCCTCACAAGTATCATCAGCAGGTCTGGGATTTTTATGATCCTCCACACATTCCTAGACCACTTGCTCTAATGGCATAACCAGTAGCAGTAGTAGGCGATTATCTCTATGGGGAGCTACCACTAGATGAGGCTGAGAAATGGTTTGCCAGTGGGTTTCACAGATATTTGCTGACAATAGAAGGATGGTGAGACTCTGGAATCGTGGGTTTCACTTCAGGCAAGCAACGGGAGTGTGGTCTAGAGATTACAGACCTTTCTGACCCTTTCTCCCACTGGCTCTCAACTTTTACCATACCAAGATTCACCCCCATCTTGCCAGGATCCCCTTCCCATGAAAAAATGTTGCTACTAAACAAATAATTTGCAGAGGTGGTTCATATTTAACAATCAAGCAGTCTGAAGCCTGCATACCCCCATGTGGTAACATACTACATGGGAGGCTGCGTAAGAAAATCCAGTTTGTGCTGGAGGCTTTGTTAATGTTAATAGTGGGCTTTGTTAATGTTAATAGTGGGCTGTTGGGTCAGGGACCATCCCCTTAGCACACGTTTGTGAGTACTGGATCATTATCAATCCATGATTTTACAATGGTATCTTCATAGGGTGTTAATGTCACTGCCCATCTCTGAATCCTGGGTGATGCTATCAGTGGCACAGCTTTCATCTATTAAACAATGACATCAGGGCTTCTGATTGATTAACATTTTAAACCATATATTTGTGAAACCTCTGGACCCCAGATATAACAGCTAATCCTTCTTGATCTAGCTGCGAATAATTATGTTTGACAGGAGACAGAGCCTGGGATACAAATCCAGTTGGTTTCTCTGACCCATGCTCCATCTGATTAGCTAAAATGGCTCCAATTTCATAAGGAGATGCATCACAAGTCAATATCAGTTCTTTGTCAGCTTAATAGACCAGGACTTCTGAGGACTGCAGAAATAGTTTAGAATCCTGAAACTCTTGTTCCTTTGCTGATTTCCAACACCATTTACACCCTTTTAAATAAAATATACAGAGGCATTCGGAGTGTTGACCAGCTGGCCAAAATGGATCATAGTGCTTCAGTAAGCCTTCAGCTCCGAAATATTCCTAGGTTCTAGGGCATCTCTCATTGCTTTTACTTCATCTCTCACTGAGTGTAGTCACTGGGATCCACACCTGATGTCACTTCATTTGGCACAAAGGAATGCTGACCCCTTTTTAGGTGTAGACCTGGTTCCTTTAGCCTGTTTTGTAAGAGGGTCTGTGTCTGTAGTAGCTGTGATTAGTATATCATCCAGATATACTGCCACAAGTGGAATTCCTTGAATCAGTCCGTTAGTGGTTCTTTGGAAAATAGCAGGGGCTGAGGACACAACAAAAGGTAATTGATTTATATTTAAACAGTCCTTTGTAAGTATTACAGTGACATACTGTTTCTTCGATGATGATCTGTTGGTAGGCATGGCTCATATCTAACCTTGTGAACAATTGCCATCCTGCTAAAACTGCAAACAGAGCTTCAATTTTTGGAATTGGGTACTGTTCTAATTGTGATAGTCTATTTACAGGCAACTTAAAGTCACCACATATGTATACGGAGCCATCTGCCTTCAACACTGGTGCTACTGGTGCAGCCCAATGAGAAAATTTTACAGATTCAAATATACCAATTGTCTATAGTCTTTTTAACTCAATTTCATTCTCTTTGTTTCATGGCAAAGGGTACTAATCTGGGTTTGCCTTTCCAGATTTCCTCAACTGAGAGTTAAACTTAAATTGTTCTATTATTTCATTGGTTGATGGGTTGAAATGTTTTTTTACTAGCTCATCAAAAGTTTCATCTCCCGGCTTTTCAGGGGTTAGCAGGTTTCTCATTAAACTGTAAGTCTTAGCCCCTACACTGCTGAGTATGATAACTTTCTTCTTACCCTCAGTTTCCCTTTTTGATCAGCTCCAGTGTCCTTTCATAACAGCGTGACCCATCACTCCCCAGATCCCTCTGCTCTCACAGGTGGTTCAGAGCCCAAGGACCAAAAGGGCTCCTGACCCTTGTCTCTGACAGGACTGATGTCTGCAAAGGGCATGGAGAGCTGGGTTCAGGATGAGAGATCGCAGAAAGAGTCAAGCCCAATACCTTCAGAGGAAGGAATTACCTGCTTCTGTATTTTTCACTTCATGCATCTGATGAAGTGGGTTCTAGCCCATGAAAGCTTATGCCCAAATAAATTTGTTAGTCTCTAAGATGCCACAATGACTCCTCATTATAAGCCACACTGGCACTCTTTTCCTTGTTCTTATTGGCAGTCATAGAGTTGTAAAGTTTAAGCGTAGATGGGACCACCAGATTATCTAGACTGACCTCCTGTATCTCAGAGACCACAAACACCAGCCAACACCCACACATTAAATCCCACACCCAAGCTGAGACCAAAGTGTCTCAGCCCACAGGAGACTAGACTGTTATGTGCCACAGGCAAACAACAGGAGGGACAAGGTGCACTCAGGCAAGAGACCCCCGCAGTGCATGGAAATGATTAAGTGAAAAATACCCAGATAACCCAGGTGAGTGAATCTCAGCCACATGCTGCAGGCAAAGGTGAAACCCACCCCCCAGAGTCACTGCTAATCTGAGCTGGGGGAAAATTCCTTCCTGATCCCACATATAGTGATCAGTTAGCCTTAATCATGTGGGCAAGAACCAGCCTCCCAAGCACCTGAGAGAGAGAGAATGCAGGATAGCCTAGAGATCCAAACTGAGATCATCCAGTGGGACAGCAAGGAATAGAGGCCAGGTGTCCAGAGTCCCATTCCAATGCCCTATTCACTAGAGCGATGTTTCTCAATGACTGATGTAATGCCTGGCACTGGTCCCTGAGATCTCACTGACACAGTTTAGGAAGACAGCAAGCCGGTCCCTAGTATAAAGAAGGGTGAGAAACATTGGACTAGACCATGCTGCCTTTGTATGCCTTAGTGATTTTTTAAAAATCTTATCAAAACAAACAAACAAAAAAACCCCAAGAAAACTCTGTGCCAAAAAACTAACATTAATGAAACATTATAGGTGACAAATCAGTCCCTCAAAGGGCAGGAAATGCAGCTAATGCAGTACTCACAAATATGTGCTAAGGGCACGATCCCTGACCAAAGCAGCCCTTATTATAAGTGATGCAATAAACTTAGAGTGCACGGTGGATGTGTATTATGGGGAGCATGGGTCACCATCCCAAAGCAAGGACACAAAGTAATAATGGATGAACTGCATCAGACACACCCAAGTGCTACTAAAATGCAAGTGTTAGCCCAGAGTTACTTGCAGTGGCCAAAGAGGGATACTGATATTGAGAGTAAGGTACAATCCTGTTCTATCTGTCAAGAGAGTCAAAAAGCTCTCATTGTGGCTCTGCTCCATCTTGGGAGTGGCCAGATAGGCCCTGGACAAGTGTACATAGTGATTATGCTGGACCACCAACAGGACCAATGTATTCAGTACTAATGTATGCACGTTTCAAAGTAGATATCTATCCCATGAATTCATCCACTAGTGAAGCCACCACAGAAAAACTAAGGACCAGTTTTAGTATCCATGGTTTACCTGAAATGCTTGTATCAGATAATGGAAGTTCTTTCCCTAGCATCAGAGGGGTAACCGTGTTAGTCTGGATCTGTAAAAGCAGCAAAGAATCCTGTGGCACCTTATAGACTAACAGACGTATTGGAACATGAGCTTTCGTGGGTGAATACCCACTTCATTGCATGCATCTGACGAAGTGGGTATTCACCCACGAAAGCTCATGCTCCAGTACATCTGTTAGTCTATAAGGTGCCACAGGGCTCTTTGCTGCCTTTCCCTGGCATGTAATTCCAAAGATTTATGACATGAAGGAGCATTCAACATGTTACATTAACACCTTACTATCCATCATCAAATGGGTTTTCTGAATGGGCAACTGAGTCATTTAAAGAGGTTACTAAAAGAATATCTGGAGGTACTATACATATAAAAGTGTCTTGTTACCTGCAGTCAAGTGCAATCCTGTCTCCAGCAGAGATGTTAATGGGAAGGAAACCAAGATCAAAATTAGACCTTATGCATCAATACTTCATGGGAAAAATTCTGAAACAAACAACAGAAGCAATAGCAGCAACATGTTAAAGAAAATGACAAACATGTTAAAGAAAATAGTTTTACTGTTGGAGAAGTTGTCTATTCTAAAAACTTTGGGCCTAGTCCCAACTGGATGCTATTCTCCAACACGGTAATTCTTGGGGATGACAGGGTCATGTGTCAACATGTGAATCAATCAAGAAAAAGGATTGTGATGAACAATGGAGATGTTAATACAGCAAGAATGGAGTTGCCACTGGAGAATGCCCAATTAGATTCAGTGCTAGTTTCTGGAAGTCTGGAGGCAACAGCCTGACACAAGATTAGCTACTATGGAAAAACGTTATGAACCGACGCTCAAGTTACCACATTGCAGAATGACAGGTTTGAACCAAAAGCTGTTCCTGACAATGCAACAGCAGCAGTGAAATAGTAAGAGAAAAAAGAGTCACCATAACTAAATAACAAAGTAAAAAAAGCAGTGAAAGGTAAAAAGGTATCCTTTAAAAAGTGGAAGTTAAATCCTAGTGAGGAAAATAAAAAGGAGCATAAACTCTGGCAAATGAAGTGTAAAATATAATTAGGAAGGCCAAAAAAGAATTTGAAGAACAGAATTTGAAGACTCAAAAAGTAATAGCAAATTTATTTTTAAGTACATCAGAATCAGGAAGCCTCCTAAAACAACCAGTGGGGCCACAGGAAGATCGAGATGCTAAAGGAGCACTCAAAGATGATGAGGCCATTGCGGAGAAACTAAATGAATTCTTTGCATCGGTGTTCCTGGCTGAGGATGTGAAGGAGATTTGCAAACCTGAGCCATTCTTTTTAGGTGAAAAATTTAAGGAACTGTCCCAAATTAAAGTGTCATTAGAGGTGATTTTGGGACAAATTGATAAACTAAACAGTAATAAATCACCAGGACCATATGGTATTCACCCAAGAGTTCTGAAGGAACTCAAATGTGAAATTGTAGGACTACTAACTGTAGTCTGTAGCCTATCATTTAAATCAGCTTCTGTAGCAAATGACTGGAGGATAGCTAATGTGACGCCAAGTTTTAAAAAAGTTTTCCAGAGGTGACACCGGCAATTACACGCCAGTAAGCCTGACTTTAGTACTGGGTGTCACGGAGTCCCCAGGCGATGCTCTGGAACTGCTCCTCACTAAGCCAGTCAGGACTTTGGGGAGCCTCCTCTCCCTTGGAGCAGACTTGTTCAGGGCAAGAAGCTCACCACATCTTCACCTCCTGGGTCTCTCCTTGGAGCATTCATCATCCTCTGCCCCTCCGTGTGCTTCCCACAGCAAGCCCACCCAGGCGGGGTCCTGGGGAAGCCACAGGGTTTTGCACCCCACTTTGCAGTCAGAACGTGACTCTTAGCCAGCAAAACAGAGGTTTATTCGATGACAGGAACAGGGTCTAAAACAGAGCTGTAGCTACAGCGAACCAGACCCCTCGCCGGGTGCATTCTGGGGGGCAGTGAGCCAGACCCCCCACGTCTGCACTTCACTCCTTGTCCCAGCCAGCTCCAGACTCACAACCCCCTCCAGCCCCTCCCTCTGCTCAGCTCCTTTCCCGGGCCAGGAGGTCACCTGATCCCTTTGTCTCCAACACTTCAGTTGGCACATTTGCAGAGGAGGGCCCAGGCCATCAGTTGCTAGGAGACAGAGTGCCAGGCATTTAGGTGCACTGGCCTTTGCTCTGCAGCAATTATCAACACACCCTTATCCCCAGCACTAGATACTTAAGAATTGCCTAGGGGACACGAGGCACCAACACAGTATCCAGAGGCAAACATTAAGAACAGTCCCATTCGTCACACTGGGCAAACTGGTTGAAACTAGTAATGAACAAAATTGTCAGACACATAGATGAACATAATTGTTGGGAATAGTCAATATTGTTTTTGTAAAGGGAAATCATGCCTCACTAATCTACTAGAATCTTTTAAGGAAGTCAGCAAGCATGTGAGAAGGAGGATCCAGTGAATATAGTGTATTTAGATTTTTAAAGTCTGACAGATCCCTCACCAAGGCTCTTAAGCAAAGTAGACAGCCATGGGATAAGAAGGAAGGTCCTTCATTGCATCCCTAACTGGTTAAAAGATAGGAACAAAGGTAGGAATATATTGTCAGTTTTCAGAATGGAGAGCGGTAAATAGTGGTCCCCCCCCGGGGTCTTGTACTGAACCATCTATTTTACATATTCATAAATGATTCTGGAAAAGGGTTAAACAGTGAGGTGGCAAAATTTGCACATGATACAAGACTAACTCAAGATTAGTTAAGTCTCAGGAAGACTACAAAGAGCTTAAAAGGAGCCTCAAAACAAGTGACTGGGAACAAATAGCAGATGAAATTCAATGTTGATAATGCAAAGTAATTCACACTGGAAAAACATAATCTCACAATACTAATGATAGGTCTAAATTAGCTTTTTACCACTCAAGAGTCACTGTGGATAGTTCTCTTGAAAAACATCCACTCAGTCAAAAAAGCTAACATCATTTGGGAGTCTTTAAGAAGGGATAGAAAATAGAACAGAAAATATCATATTGCCTCTATATAAATCTGTGTCACACAATGCACAGTCAACCTGTGAAACTCCTTTGCCATAGGATGTTGTGAAGGCTGAGACCATAATAGAGTTTAAAAAAGAACTAGATAATTCATGGACGATGGGTCCATCACTGGCTATTTGCCAGGATGGGCAGGAATGGTGTCCCTAGCCTCTGTTTGTCAGAAGCTGGGAATAAGTGACAGGAGATGGATCACTTGATGATTACCTGTTCTGTTCATTCCCTCTGGGTCACCTGATGCTGGCCACTGTTGGAAGACAGGATACTGGGCTAGATGGACCTTTGGTCTGACCCAGTAGGGCCATTCTTATGTTCATGATATGCCCACATCTTGAATATTGCGTGCAGCTGCGGTCGTCCCTGTCAGAGTTCCCTCCCCACTCTGAACTCTGGGGTACAGATATGGGGACGCGCATGAAAAAACCCCTAATATTATTTCTACCAGTTTAGGCTAAAACTTTCCCAAGGCACAAATCCTGTCCTTGTCCCTGGACAGTATTGCTGCCACCACTAAGTGATTTAGACAAAAAATCCAGGAAAAAGGGCCACTTGGAGTCCCTGTTTCCCAAAATATTCCCCCAAGCCCCTTCACCCCCTTTTCTGGGGAGGCTTGAGAAGAATATACTAACCAATTGGTAACAAAATAAGCACAGACCAAACCCCTGGGTTTTTAGGACACTGAAAATAAATTAGATTCTTAAAAGAGAATTTTTATTTTAATAAAAAATGGTAAAAGAATCACACCTGTAAAATCAGGATGGAAGGTAACTTTACAGGGTAAATAAAAAGATTTAAAACACAGGATTCCCCTCTAGGCTTAGCTTTAAAGTTACAAAAAACAGGAATAAAACTCCCTCTTAGCATAGGGAAAATTCACAAGCTAAAACAAAAGATAATCTAAAGCATTTTCTTGCCTTACTTAACAATTTCTGTAATCTTATTTGCTCATTTCAGGTATGTTTTTAGGAGATTTTTTTTCCTGCCTGGTCCCTCTCTCTGTCCAGTGAGGGAACAAACAGAGCACAAACAAAATCTCCCTCCTCTTCCCCCCAGATTTGAAAGCATCTTCTTTCCTTATTGGTCATTTTGGTCAGGTGCCAACCAGGTTATTTGAGCTTCTTAACCTCTTACAGGTAAAGAGATTCTGTACCTCTAGCCAGGAGGTATTTTATGTTACTGCATACATAAAGGTTGTTACCCTTCCCTTTATATTTATGACACGCCCCCCGCCAAATCACAGACAGTGCTGGACAGCCTGTTACACACTGCCTGTGATTTCTTCCTGGAGCTCTAGGAGAAAACAGATTTAGTAAGACACATGCACCTTTAGATATACTACTGATTATATAAAAACTAACAATATTTCCCACATTTCAAGGACAACTTTAACCCATTGATTCTGGGAAATTTGCATGGGAGAGTGCATTAGCCACTTTGTTAGAAGCTCCTGAAATGTGTTGTATTTCAAAATTAAAATCTTGGAGAGCTAAACTTTACCGAAGAAGTTTTTTGTTATTTTCCTTGACGGTATGAAGCCACTTCAGCGCAGCATGGTCGGTTTGCAGGTGGAAACATTGCCCCCAAACATATGGGCGTAGCTTTTCCAGAATGTACATAATGGCGTAACATTCCTTTTTGGTGATGGACCAGCGGCTTTCCCTCTCAGACAGTTTTCTGCAGAGAAACACGACAGGATGGAATTCTTGATCTGGTCCTTCCTGCATTAAAACTGCTCCCACACCACGCTCAGATGCATCTGTGGTTACTAGGAAAGGTTTGTCAAAGTCTGGGGCCCTTTGTCATAAACAGATAGCTAAGGATTAATGTTTCTTTCACCTGTAAAGGGTTAACAAAGGGAACCAAACACCTGACCAGAGGACCACAATCAGGAAACCGGATTTTTTCAAAGCTCAGGGGAGGGAATGTTTGGGTCTGTGTCTTTGTCTGGCTCTCAGCTATGAGAGGGGTCTTTTTCTATCTTCAAGCTTCTAATCTTCAGTTTCAAAGTTGTGAGTACAAAGGTAGAAAAAACAATAGGCTGTTGTTGTTTTTTTTTGTATTTACATGTGTGTAGTTGCTGGAATGTTTAAATTGTATCTCTTTTTGAATAAGGCTGTTTATTCATATTTTTCTTTTAAGCAATAGCCCTGTGTATTGTCAACTTGATGCAGAGATCATGTTTTTGTTTTTTCTTTCTTTTTTATATAAAGTTTTCTTTTTAAGACTTGTTTGAGTTTTTCTCTCTGGGTAGGCTAAGGAACGAAGGGGAGGGAAATTCTCTTTGTGTTAGATCTACGGAGGGTGAAGCTCTGCAGCACCAGGGAATTGGTGGGAGGGGGAAGAGAGAGAGAATCTTTTTCTGTTTCCTTGTATTTGGTTGTCTCTTTGTGGAAGAGAGGAGACCATGCTCTTGGTATTGTGATGTAACAGAGGTGCATCAGTAACCTCAGGTTAGCCAGAGAGGAAATTCTGGTGGGAGAGAGTGGGGGGAATAGTTTATTTCCCTTTGTTAGGAGACTCAGGGCGTCTGAGTCTTGGGGCCCCATAGGGAAAGTTTTTGGGGTACCCAAGTGTACCAGGCACTGGAATTCCTGGTTGGTGGCAGGCTATCAGATCTAAGCTGGTAATTAAGCTTAGAGGGGTTCATGCAGGCACCCAGATTTCTGGACGCTAAGGTCCAGATTTGGGAATGCTTATGATACCCTTGGCACAGGGTCAGACATGAGTGTTGCTTTAAGCTGGTTAAAGGCCTTCTGACACTCTTCAGTCCACTGAACTGTATTTAGCTGTTTCTTTTTGGTCAGGTTTGTCAGCGGGGCGGCGATTTGGCTGTAGTACAGTACAAATAGCCTGTAATATCCAGCCAAGCCTAAGAAGGATTGGACCTGTTTCTTTGACTTTGGGACATGCCACTTTTAGATAGCATCCACTTTGGCCTATAGGGGGGTTGACAGTTCCTTGACCTACCTGGTGTCCAAGGTAGGTCACTCTGTTTAAGTCTATTACTTTTTAGGCTTAACAGTTAGTCCTGCCTCCTTTATGCACTTGGAGACTTTTTGTAGATGCTCCAGGTGTTCTGCCCATGAATCAGAAAAGATGGCCACATTGTCAAGGTAGGTGACTGCAGAGTCTCCCACTCCCGCTCGGAAACTATCTACAAACTATCTACAAGTTGGGCTGCATTTTGCAGCCCAAAAGGGAGCACATTAAATTCATACAGTCCGACATGGATGATGAAAGCTGATCTTTCCTTTGCAGATTCATCTAGCGGTACTTGCCAGGACCTCTTGGTTAAGTCTAAGGTACAGATGAACTAGGCACATCCCAGTTTCTCCAATAGCTCATCTGTGTGTGGCAATAGATAGTTGTCTGGGTGAGCCACACCATTTAGCTTACGGTAGTCCATGCAAAAGCATATTTCCCTATCTGGTTTGGGAACCAGAACACTGGAGATGCCCATGCACTTTTAGAGGGGCAGATTACCCGCATCTGTAGCATGTCCTGTATCTCCCATTCTATAGAAGTTTTGGCTTGAGGAGCCACTCGGTAAGGTTGGGCTCTAATTGGGCGAGCAATACCTGTGTCAATGGAGTGGTATGCCCATTCGGTTCATCCTGAGGTGGCTAGGAACATCGGCGTGAAGCTAGTGCACAGCTCCTTGATCTGTTGTCGCTGCGTACGTCCAAGGGTCATTGAGAGGTTTACCTCTTCCACACCACCATCACGTTTTCCTTCATAGTAGACACCTTTAGGCCACTCAGTGTCATCACCTCCCTAGGCTGTAAACTGACAAATCTTTAATTCTCTGGAATAAAAGGGCTTTAGAGAATTAACATGGTACACTTTAGGCTTTAGGTTTGAGGTGGGGGATGCTATGAGATAGTTAAATGGCCCATCCCACAACACTTCCATCTTATGGGCCAGGAACACCTTCAAGACCATGACCTGAAGGAAGGCTCTCTGTCATGTTTATCATACCAGGCCTGTTGCTCTTCCTGAGCATCTTTTCGGTTTTCTCTAGCAAGCGCTAAAGAGTTTCGGAGGGTGTTTTGTAGGTTGTTTACAAAGTCCAGAATGTTAGTTCCTGGAGAAGGCATAAACCCTTCTCATTGCTGCTTCACCAACTGTAATGGCTCCTTAACCTCATGACCATACACAAGTTCAAATGGTGAAAACCCCAAACTGGGATGTGGTACAGCCCTGTAGGCAAACAGCAACTGCTGCAACACTAGGTCCCAATCACTGTAGAGCTCATTTATGAATTTATGTATCATGGCCCCCAAAGTTCCATTAAACTTCTCCAGTAGGCCATTTGTTTGATGGTAGTAAGGGGTGGCAACCAAGTGGTTCACCCCATGAGCTTCCCACAGGCTTTTTATGGTCCTTGCAAGGAAATTAGTTCTCGAATCCATAAGGATGTCGAAGGGCCAACCTACCCTGGCAAAAATGTCTGTTAATGCCTGGCACACACTTTTAGCCCTGGTATTGCTTAGAGCTACTGCTTCCGGCCATCGGGTGGCAAAATCCATGAAAGTCAGTATGCGCTGCTTTCCTCTGGGTGTCTTTTTCAGGAAAGGACCCAGAATATCTACAGCTACTCGCTGAAATGGAACCTCAATTATGGGGAGTGGCTGGAGAAGGACTTTGACCAAGTCTTGGGGTTTTCCCACTCTTTGGCACACCTCACAAGACTGGCAAGTAGAAATGTCCTTGCCCATTCCCTCCCAGTGGAAGGACGTCCCCAAATAATCTTTGGTCCTGTTCACCCCAACATGGCCACTGGGATGATCGTGGGGTAAGCTCAAGAGCTTTACCCGATACTTGGTTGGAACTACCAACTGTCTTTGAGGATGCCAGTCTTCCTGATGCCCACCAGAAAGAGTTTCCTTGTATAAAAGTCCTCTTTCTACAACAAACTGAGATCGATTAGAAAAGCTGAGTGGTGGTGGGTTGCTCCCTGCTGCTGTCCAAGATCCCTTGAGGCTTTCATCTGCTTCCTGCTCGGCCTGGAACTGTTCCCTTGATGCCAGAGACATCATTTGCTCAATGGAGTTTGGACTTGGGCTTGGTCCCTCTGGAAGCGATGCAGGTGATGGGGCTGTTTCTATTGACTGTGAACCTCTCTCTGCTGGTGCACGTTATATTTCAGGCTCCGGCTGAGCCTTTCGTGTAGGTTTATCTGCTGCTAACAGTGCAAACTTGGTGGTGCTCTCTAGCATTGAAGTTGTAGATAGGGTTGCAAGCACTGGATTCAGTGCTGGTAACAGTTTTGGTTGCTCTGCCCATTCCAGTTCTGGGACTGGTTCTGGTTGGGTCTCTGGGACTGGATTCAGTATGGCTGTTGCAGTCATTGGCAGGGGATCTGGTTCTACCACCTCAGTTTGGGGCTCTGGTAACACAGACGTGGCCCTGGTAAAAGGCTCAGGAACAGGGATAGGTGTGGAGGCTTGCTTAGCCTGGCTGCAGGTGACAATTCCCACCCTCTTGGCTTGCTTCACATGGTTGGCCAAGTCTTCCCCCAGCTGCATGGGAATGGGATAATCATCATAGGCTGCAAAAGTCCACCTTCCTGACCAGCCCTTGTACTGGACAGGCAACTTGGCTGTAGGCAAGTTTAAAGAGTTTGACATGAAGGGTTGAATCATTGCTGGAGACTGGTGTGCACTGGTGTGGGCAAGATGGATCTTTGGTCTGACCCAATATGGCCATTCTTATGGAATTTCCTTTTGCAAAGGTTGAATTGCAGCATTCCATACAGGAGAAATGTCCATCTAGATATCTGAACCATTATACAGTGTAATAGGGGCCGAGTGCCTGTTTTATTTTTTTTTATTTGCAATTTGAAATGCATTGCTAATTACTGTTGCTGGGTTGTACAGTGAATACCTAAAAGAGGGGAGATGTTATGTGTTCAATAAACCATCCACTAGGTGGAGTGGGCAGATTGTTAAACAAGGAAATGTGTGGCTGTCTAGTATTGGCTTGTTGCGTGTTGGCAACTGCACACCATGCAGGACCACAGAACCACTGCAGATATATGTGCAGGGCCACCCTGGGGGGAGGGAGAGGAGAAGTGGGGCAATTTGCAAGCCTTGTCCAGGAATCCCTTCCCTAGTTAGAGACACCTTTTTAATTTTTACTCACCGGGCAGCGATCCAGGTCTTTGGCGGCACTTCAGCAGCGGGTCCTTCACTCACTCCGGGTCTTCGGCAGCACTTCGATGGTGGGTCCTTCAGTGCTGCCGAAGACGCGAAGCGAGTGAAGCACCCACCGCCACCGAAGACGCGGAGCACAGCCCGGTAAGTACAAGCGCCACAGTGGGTGATGCCTTTTTTTATGCCTGCTCCCCCGCTTTGCCCCAGGCCCCCTGAATCCTCTGAGAGGCCCTGTCTATGTGTGTTGCCTGACGAAAGATGGTTAATACTTAAAGAAGCTGCTGTGTCTGGTTTACAATACGACAAGTCTACAGGGCTCCATGCAATCTCAGGGTCCTGCCTGCGGTGTTCTCCATGCAGGATCTGTACTTAGGGAGCGCTGTGGAACTGGTTACCTGTGTAAAGATACTTGTGTGCATCAGGCCCTTTCTACGATGCTGTGGGCACAATGGCGGCACACCTCCGGCTCTGCACTGTATCTGTGCAAGAGTGGAGAGGGGGAAGGAGTCCCAGGGGGCCTGCTGCCGCCAGGAGAGAGGAGCCCCAGGGGGCCTGCTGCCTCTACGCCTGCCGCTGGGAGAGGGAAGTCCTGGGGGATCTGCTGGTGCACCAGCTGCTGCAAGGGGAGGGAACCCTGGGGGGCCAGCGGCCACTTTGGCCACCTCATGACCACTGAATCCCGGGACCAGCTGCATCGGTCACTGCCTAGGCGGTCCCCGAGGTCAGCTGCCCAGGGCCCTAGAGCAGTGGCCGGTGCGGCTGTCCCCAGGGCTGGCTTGAGTAGCTGGCTCTGGGACCAGCTGCTTGAGGGGCTCTGTGGTCAGCCACACTGGCCACTGCAGAAGTCACAGAGGTCACAGGAAGTCATGGAATCTGAGATTTCCACAACCTCTATGACAGACACAGAACCCTACTGATAAGTAATCCACCTCCCCAAGCAACAGTAGCTAGGTTAACAGAGGCATTCCTCTTCAATCTAGCCGTGTCTACACCAGGCGTTAGGTTGGCATAACTACAGCACTTTCACACCCCTA
The DNA here is from genome assembly GCF_003597395.2 of Chelonoidis abingdonii. NCBI lineage: Eukaryota > Metazoa > Chordata > Testudines > Testudinidae > Chelonoidis > Chelonoidis abingdonii. The sequence goes on from NC_133777.1 coordinate 31,160,928, forward strand.
GGGTTGCCAACCCTCCAAGATTGGAATGGAGTCTCCAGGAATTAAAAATTAATCTTTAAATAAAGATTATGTCATATGAAAAACATTTGTTCCAAAATTGGCAACCCTACACCTGAGTGCACAGGTATGCTGAGCTAACTTTTAAGTGCAGACCAGGCCTAAGTACCAGAGAGGGTTGAGTGGTGCTTTGAGGCATTACAGAGAATCCTCTCTCTAGGTGCCTGGCCAATGCATCTTGCTCACATACTCAGGGTGACCCTGGACATTTGATTTTGGGTTGGGAAGGAATTGACAGCGATATTGGGGGGGTTTCCCCTTCCCCTGCAGCATGGAGGGCAGATTGCCTGCTGGCATCGTCTTGGCATGTTCCTCCTAATCAATTCTCTGCCATGGCAGGGGCCTTGGTGGTACCTCAGTCCTGTTCTCTGCCTCTAGTACAGTTTAGTCTCTTGAAGACTGAGCTGCTTTAGTCTTTGGGCTAAATATGGGTAGTTGTGTGAAATTCAATGATCCGTGCTATGCTGGAGATCAGACTAAATGATCTAATGGTCCCTTCCTGGCCTTTGGCCCCTGGGCATAGTTTCACAGAGTTTAAGGTGACACTGGGAACTGCTGGCCAGTAGTGGCCATGCCAAGTGAAAGGAGAACAAATGGTATTATTATTATATTTACTATTTGAAGTATGGTGGTGCCCAGCACCCCCAGGCATGGCCTAGCACCCCATTGTGCTAGGTGCTGTACAAACTCAGAACAAAAAGACCTAAAGAGCTAATTAATGGAGGAATTCTGAATCCCTGCCACGGTCTCAGAGGTTGCTGTTCTATATAGGCTTATATACTACACTCATCACTGTGATATATAGGCTTATATAGGCTTATATACTACACTCATCACTGTGATATAAAGCATGGCCCTGCATCCCTTTCTATTGTGGGATGCTTTTTTCGTGTCCTATGTTGTTAGGCTCCATAAGTTGTCCCTCTCAGAGTACGGTTCAATGGTGAGATTCTTTCACTCGCCCTCTTTTGCATGTTCCTCGAGCTGCCCAATTGCATGCCTGCCATGGCAGATGCTCTGGCTTCCTTTTTAACACATGACCCAAATATTTCCATCTTCTTCTCAGATGAATTTAAAATTAGCAATTATCATAGCTTTCCCACTCAGATTTGAACCTTAGTGTTCATAACCTAAGAAGCTAGCATGAACCCCTCTAAGCTTAATTACCAGCTTAGATTTGATATCGCTGCCCCCCAAGGCCAAGCATTTCCAGTGTTTGGCTCACTCTGGTCTCCCAAAACCTTCCCTGGGGACCCAAGACTCAGAGGCTCTGGGTCTTACAAAGGGAAATAAACCATTTCCCCACCTCTCTCCCACCCAGAATTTCCTCTCTGGGCTAACCTGGAGTTACTGATGCAACCTCTTTACATCACAATACCAAGAAGCATGTCTCCTCTCTTCCACAAAGAGACAAGCCCAAAGACAAGGACCAGAAAAGATTCTATCTCTCATCCCCCTCGTAGCTCTTCCCGCCCTGGGACACTAGGAGAGTTAAACACAGAGAGCATTTTCCCCCCCCACCACTGTCTTTCCTTTCTCCCACCAATCTCCTGGTGGGTCAACTAGAAAAAAAAATCAACAGGTCTTAAAAGTAAAACTTTTAATAAAAAAAGAAAGAAAGAAAGAATAACAGTTCTCTGTAATCTAGATGGTAAGATACAGGGCTTTCAACTTATAGAAAATGATAAACAATAGAAAGGGATAAAGCCTTACCGCAAAAACATACATTTAAAGTACTTAGTAGCCAAATACACATAAAGACTCCACCAGCCAGATACACAGATGCAAATACAGCAAAACAATTTAAAAGACTATACTTTTGCTAACTTTGTACTTACAACTGGGAAACAGAAGATTAGAAGGACTGGAAATAGACCCTCTCATAGCTGAGAGAGCACAGAACAGACAAAGACCCAAGACCAAGAAAAAACCCCAAATTCCCTCCCTTAAGCTTTGAAAAATCCGGTTTCCTGATTGGTCCTCTTGTCAGGTGTTTGGTTCCCTTTGTTAAGCCTTTACAGGTAAAAGAAACATTAACCCTTAGCTATCTGTTTATGACAGCAATATATTTTATTGCATTCTAAATATGAAATCAAGGAGGTTTTTAACAGGATTTATGATTAGAGGAACCAGAGCTGGGCAATATCTTTTTGAATTTCAACTAAATTTTGTCATACAACATTAACATTTTCACAATGCATTTTAGCTGTTTTTGACCAGTACTAATGGAAACACTTTGCCCATTTATATCATCTTTCTTCCGTATGATCCCAAGGTGTCTCACAAGCCCCAATTACTGTCAATATTACAACATCCATTTGAGAAAGGCATTATTATTCCCATTTTACAGATGGGTAAACTGAGGCACAGATACTGCAGGCCAGTTTCAAAATTGTTCAAGTTTGGATTTTCAACAGCTCAGTGCCCACAACAGGGGTTAGATTTCCCACAACATTCAGCACCCAACATACCAAGTTTTTTTGAAAAACCCACCCTTTATTCTGGTGATTAAATGAAAACTGAGCTCTGTTGAGAATTTGGGCTCTAAAAGCGGCTTGCCCAAATTTACAGATAGTCATTAAATCAGTGGGGGAGCTTCTGGGATAAGAATTTAGGAGTCCTGGCTCCCAGAGCACTTCTGTAGCCACTAGGTTAACCCACCCTTGTTTTAATTATCAAAGGTATTGTTATTAATAAGGGTCCAATGTTTCCAAACAGTGTACACCTTCTGCATTGACAGTGTCTCTTGAAAACTGTTTAATTAGGATCTCATCTTAGTTGCTCAGAAGAACACATTAAGTAAGAACCCACTGGGAGTGTGGGTGCCTAGCAGCCCTGGGCATGGCCTTGCACCCCATTGTGCTAGGTGCTGAACAAAAAGACCTAAAGAGCTAATTAATGGAGTAATTTTGAATCCTTGCCAAGCTCTCAGAGGTAGTGAGAAAAATGACTTCAGTCTGTCCTTTATTCATTCTCCACCAGTGACTACTAGATCAGATTTGCTCATGTCAATGACAAACCAAGATTCCCTTAACTGCTGTGTGACATTATTGATATAAACTGGGACCATATAGAACATGGGTTGCAACCACGGTTCTGTAATGGCACCAAATCCTATGTAAAGGGGGTCATATAAGGTGTCTAAGACCAGGTTACGGGTTACTGGTTATGATTATGCTGTCTGTATATCTGTATCATTTCTGTAGTTGAAGTTATGAATATTGGCTGTGTATTGTCTGTATTTCAAACTTGTTCTGTGTTACTGGAAAGTCCCAACACGGCGGCTGGCGTCAGCTCTGCTTAGCCTGCTTGATGGCCATTAAGGAATCACCTACACAATTGACCCTCGAGAGAAGGCGATACGCTGTGACCACTGGAGTGAGCAGAAACTGGCCATGTGAATGCAAACTCCATTTTGCTGTAACTTTCCCAGTAGGAACTAAAGGAGTGTTCTTACACCTGGAAGCATAAGGCCTCCATTTGTCTTCAATCCTGCTTCTTACCTCTGGAGGGACTTTGCTACAACTGAAGCTCTGCACAAAGGACTGATGACCCATCCCAGCAGGGGATGTTCTCCAGAGACTGGATTTAAGACTGCCTTTACTTCATCACTGCTACAAGCCTGAACTAAGGACTTTGCCATTACTGTATGTAATTAACAGTTAACAATTCTTAGCTCTCACCCTATCCTTTCCTTTTATGAATAAACCTTGTGATTTTAGATCTAAAGGATTGGCAACGCGTGATTTTGTGGTAAGATCTGAGGTGTATAGAGAAGTCCTGCTGAGAAGTCCCTGAAGGCCGCCGTCCTTGCGCTCTACGTGGACACCATGTGGAAAACACCCGACCAGGCAAGGCTTTGAGGTGACCAGCAAGTGGACTCCAGCAACCACTTCCTCCCCGCGGCAGCTTCACCGCGGCCGACTGGCGTTCATCCACCGCGCCGACTAACTGCGTCCCGCTCTTATGGAGCCATCCGTCACGGAGACGGACAAGCACTGCAGGAATGCGGGTACACCCTGGAGACCTGCCCCACGTCCTGTGCAGCCTGCAAGCCCCACACCAGAGCCTGGCAGCTGCGCACAACGCCATCCAGGCCGCCTAGTGAGGCCATCGCCCACACTCGTGAGATTGCAGTCAACCGCACCATCCCTGGCACGACAGCCGCTGGGCGGCCCAGACATCGTCGTCACGGACACGGAGCGGAAAAAGATCATCCTCGTCGACGTGACGATCCCATTCGAGAACAGACCCGGCGTCCGCGAAGCCCGAGCCCGTAAACTCGAAAAATATGCCCCCTTGACTGACACTTGGGCAAAGGGCTACGAGGTTTACACCGACGCCCTGATCGTCGGGGCGCTAGGCGCCTGAACCCCTGTAACGAACGGTACTTAGGCTGTGGGGTGGGCCATCGCTATGACCGACTCATGAGACGTTTGATGGTCTCGGACACTATCCGGTGGTCCAGGGACATTACACCGAACACATCATCGGCCACAGCCAGTACTAGGAGTGAGCCGATGTGGCTCCACTGCACCCACGGGGGGAGGGAAAACCTTACAACCCCCTACTAAACTAACCCCTGGTCCTGAACCCACCGATCTGGATCCACCTCGTGAGGGTCACCCTGTCCCCATTACCCGGCCTGCTTGCTCTAATCATGCTATGTGTAACGCATAGATGAGCGATGTACCCTCACTGCTCCCCTACTATACTTTGACCCACCCACGTACACCCCGCATTGGGATATACAGACTGTATGTACTATATGCTAACCCATACCAAATACCAGCGTCCCCCCATACTCTGTATGTTGCCCCCGATGACAATGACTGACATGCCAAACTCTGTGTATCATCCGTATTTAAATTATCTGTCTAATAAACATATTGACCTGGGTCTGGGGCTGGTCCTTTGGGATCAAGAAACTTTATCTTTTACTGGGGTGTTGGTTGTTCATAACCATTCATCCCAGGACGTGGGACTGGTGGTGATACTGGGAGACTGGAGTGTCTAAGGATTGCTTGTGTGACTTGCGGTTAGCCAGAGGGGTGACACCAGAAGTCTGTGTTGGCTGCTGGTTGGTTTGCCTTAAGGTGGAACCCCAGCCTAGGCTGTGACTGCCTGTTGGAGGCAATTGGTCCTGATTTGGCACTCTCAGTTGGGTCCCGCCAGAACCACATCGTCACATGCTGGTCTTGCCAGCTCTGACTGGGTCTCTGAAAATTAAGCCACATTCTTTCTTGTGTCAGGGAGCACAGACCCTCTCCACAGTTTGGCAGGGAAGGGATTAACTCTCTTGGGCTGGCTGAAGGGAGCACAGGTGCCTATCTTGGGTGCAAGGATTTAGCAGGGATTTAGGTTGGTAGTTCAACCCCCACCACCATAGTAAGAACAAGGGGGGAGGGGTGAATCCAGCAGTAAGAAATCAGGGTTTCTAGGTAGAAGGCTGGAGCTAAGCAGGGATCAAGGGATTTCCCTCTCATTTTTGGAACTCAGGCAAAGCTAGTGCCAACTCAGACCTTTGCTTTGGACTTTGGCTGCTGCAGGCCCTATCTTATCCCTTTGACTGGGGCACTGGCTGAGGAAAGCCTACTATGTTTGTCTTTGGCTGTACAGTAGCAGGGCATTCTTCAAATGTGCTTTTCTGTTTTTCCCCCCACAAAGCTCATCACAGAAGTGTTTAAATTCCCTTGAGTCCAGTGGAAATCTAGGAGACTTCGTGGTTGCACGAAGACCAATACACTCTGAGATATTAATGGCATCCATTGCACACCTGGCTGAAGGCCCTCAAGGAGCAACTGGAAACACACATAACAGGGAGAAGTTCTTTGAGACCTAGCAAGCATAGTCAGATGGTTTCCTGCCTTGTGATTAGCCTGCCAACAAGAGACTGGCCTGCTGATGCCCATTACTACACACGAACTTCCAATAAACAAGCCCATTTGGAAGGGCATGTGATTCTACAACAGATGCCTGCAAATTTCATTTCCAAAGGCCTCAGGTTATTTCCTCAAAAATTAAACAAGCCTTGAAGCTGCCAGACCTTTCAGAGGGTCCCAAAAAAGTTGGCAGTTGAGAGGCATGACAGAGAAAGGCTAATGTATTGAGAACATTGGAATAGAATAGTGGCTTCAGACTACGGAAGGTGGCCATGAATTAATCATGGAGGGTTCCTGTGTGTTGGTGTCCACTGCCTCCCCATAACCAACCCACAGAGTTGGTTCTGACAATATTTTTGAGCCCACCCTCAGAGGTGTAGTATTTAGTGAACAGAACTGGTTGAAAAATGAGAAAATGATCTTGATACAAATTTTTAAATTTCAAAGTTGTTCCCATTTCTCAGTGTTCCAAACATCCATTTTCCATTTCGCATGATTTTAATCAATATTTTTGCTACATTTTATCCATATCCATTGCTAAACTGTTTTCTACTTCTTCCATTTCTTGAAACACTAGTTTTGCACTGAAAATTTTAGATTATGCCAACAATTTTTGGTGAAGTTTCCTTTTTGAAAAAAAAAAACATAAAAACCCTTACAGTGGAGTGGGAGGGTGAGGTGGGATTAAGTATGTTTTGATGGCACAGTTTTACTTAGAGCTAGGTGGGAAACTGTTTTCCTCTACTGTGAGAATTTGATATTTCAGCATTTTTTTCCTGTCCTGAATTGGGATAAAATCATCATCAAAATCTTGAGTTTTTGCAAATCGAAAATCTGGGAAGAAATGGCATTGGATCCACTGAAACATTTTGTTTCAATAATTTCAAAATGTTATGTTTCAATTTTGATCTTTTAAAATTGTATTTACATTTTTTACTATAAATAATCTTAAATTTCTAAACAAAACTTAGAAAATGCTGAAACAGGACAATGTCAAAACTAATGTTTCCAAAATTTGACTAAGCCAACAATTTTCCACAAAAGGTTTTCATTTCAATTAATTGGTATTTTCTGACCAAAAAAAGTTTCATTGGAAAAGCTCCAAATGAGCTCTAGTTTTCCAATGGAAAATGCTGATTCAATGCAATCAAAATGTTGAGAACATATTAATTTCACTGAATGTTTCGTGGCAAATTAGAGAAAATTAGCTTCAAACACCTTGTTACAAACAATACAAGAGCAGAAATGAGAAAGTCAAGTAAATAAAATTGAAATGAAATATTTTGGGAATATTTAATGTTACAACAAAAGTCTAAGATTTCAACTTTTTATCTGGATTTAGGACTGTAATGGGATCACACTCAGCTCTCGCAAGTGCCCCTGGCCAAGTGCCTGCGCCTGCACTCTCTCTACCTGTTTGTGGTGGGTCTTCACTGACTCAGCTCTCCAGCCAAGTCATACACAGTCTGTCTGTGAGATAAAAGCAAAGCAAATCTCTTTTGGGTTACAAATCCAACAGGGGCCTCTCTCAGTGCCCTCTGTGATATCTCTCTCAGTTTGTCCCTGCTCTGGACTTGAGTGGTGCCCCAGGGCTCCTTCCCTGGGGGCATTGTCTTCATCCTTCACCCTCTTAGGGCCTTTCTGACCCCACCTCATCAGCTGCCCCACTACACTACAGTTCAGTTCCCCTTCTGGGGTGCCTCAAAGACCATGCCATTTTCCCAGTGTGTAACTTTAGCGCCCTCGTGGGCAAGATGGAGTCTGCTCTGCAGGCAGCTTTGGCCAAGAGACAGCACGCGCAGGAATGCAGCAGGAGAAATCCCTTCCACCCCAGGGGCACCTGTTCCAACCCGCCCAGAGTGAACACACACCCACAGGAAAAGTACAATGGATATAACAAAGAGAAGTATTTATTTACAGAGGGATGAGAGGAGAAATACAACAAGAGGAAATATAAGGGGAGCAGTAAAACAGGGATGCATCCAAACCAAGGCCCCATAGGCCCAATGGTAGCACAATCTAGAAGGGCAGACACCGAGCAATGTGCCTGCACACAGAGTTTAGGAGGCCTGAGCAACGTTCCAGTCCAGTGGTGAGTCTTGGGTGCTCCTGGTTGTCTTTGGCACCAGTGAACTCTCCCCAGCAAACCCCTCCGGTGCCCTCTTCTGCCGCTCTCTGCAAAGCCACAGAGCGACCACGTCCCCACTTAACTAGCTACAGCCTCCCTCCTTGTTCCCAGTGCAGAGTCACAAGCCCCAGTACGCACAGCCCCACACAGCTCTGGGCAGCCGTGATCCTAGGTCCAGCTCCGGCCTGTCCTTCTCGGGCGATTCCTCCCTGGCACAGGGCTCCTCCTGGCTCCTGTCCTGGGCTGTCCCCGACCGGGCCCATCCTCCTCAGGCAGGTTCTCCCTGCTTTCTTCTCCAAGGCCTGCTGGCTGCCTCTCTCTCTCTCTCTCTCTGGAGCTCCAGACCCGCCCCCTGGAGTTTCCCTCCTTTTTTCTTATTCTCCCCCTGGGAAAAAAGATTTAAAGGGGCCATGCTCTCTAAACCCCAAAGGGGTTAGAAATGGATGGTAGGGAGGACCTGGGCCCACCTTCTACTCCAGGTCCCAGCCCAGAGACCGTACAGATAGCAGCTATCCACAATGTTCCTTTAAGTATACTGCATTGATGCTACAATTCCCAGGGCCTCTTCCCCACAGTCCTGTGCCATCTTCACCCTTACCTCAGGGCCTTGTCCTAATGGAATCCCCGCAACCAGCTCAGGGCTGCTTCTCACTCTCTCTGGCTTCTGGCAGCACTACCTCAGCCAAGGTCCTGCAGGTCCCTCAGCCAGCCACAGACCATCCACACTCCTCCAGCTCTAGCAAGGCGCTGAACTCATTCTGGCCCTGCAGCTCATCTTACACTAGCCCCCTGGGCCCTGATTGGCTGCATCCCACACAGCCATTGTAGGCCGCTCAGAGGACCTCTCTACTGCCCTTTTCTGGGGCACGATGTGGCAGGGCCAAAAGGCCTCTAGCAGGGGGCCTCAAGCTAGTCCATCCCATCACAAGGACAGAACCAAATTTCAATATCATAGAATTTCCTGTGGGACAGACATTTTATTTGTTCAACCCGCTCTAATGCAAAAACCTGCAGGCACAATCTGAGAGATACAGGCCAGTTTGAAAACATGACCCACACTCTGTGGCTAAGGTAGCAGTTAAACAATTCAGGGGATCTCAGAGAGAAACCTGAACTCTTTATATTCAAGAAGACATCAAACTGAAGGGTCAAAGCTATGAAAAGGATTGGAGTAAAAAAATCCCAGTGAATCTAACCGTTGGAACAGACTACCAAGGGCTGTGGTAAATTCTCCATCTATATTAGGGATGTACATTGTATATTAAATCAAGATTGGATGTCTTCTTAAAATATACTCTCAAGGTCAACTAGGCTCAATATGGGAATCACTGAGTGAGGTTTTCTGGCCTGGGCTATAGAAGAGGTTGGACTAGATCAGAAATGTTCCTTTCTGCCTTCAGACCTCTGAAATCCAGGAATGCATTTCATTTGGAGGTGGGCTCTGGATCTATACAGCCCCAGACTTGCGGGGTATCAGTAGCCAGGTCTGAATTTTGCAGTCTGAAGTGGGGTCCTGTGAGATAGGAAACATGGGGGTCTGCCTCCAGATCTGTCATTAACTCATTCTTGTGATCTTCAGGTCACTCTGCCTGACTGAGCATTTCACTGACTCCATCAGTAACAGGAGGATTCTGATATAAAGAGCTTTGAGATCTCTGGGCAAAAGGCACCCCATTGCTGTTAAAACAGTCAGCTTTATTCAAGCTGGCTGTTTCAGGAAGAAACAACGGTTGCACTAAACTGCGTGGACACTTGTTGCTCATAAATAGTGTTCCATCTTGAGGCTGTTTTACTCAAACACCGTATATAAAATAACATTGGGGAAATTATGTAGTGCTGCTGAATTACTGAAAACTGATGGGCTCTAGGACCCAGTGGAGGCTTATTCATTGAGATCAGGAGGAGTAAATCCATCCAGCCCAGAGAGAGAGAGAGAGAGGAACATCCCTGCTCGGGACATAGCAGCAATGTGAAAACCACTCACGGAGAAGCCCTGCAAACTTTACTGAAGCCTTGAGACCAAAAGCGGCTCTTTTCCTCCTTTTATCTCCCAAGTCAATTCCACATATGTTGGCCTGGCCATGCAGCCTGCGGGAGAGCTGTGCAGTTTAGAACAGGCCAGAAATGGACAGAGTTAGAGCTGTTCAGATCAAGAAGCAGCGATAGAGGCTCTGGAGAGAGGAACAGCTGGCAGAGGCCATCCAGACTGCCTCTTTGGTTTGGTTTTGCAAATACTAGCCATTAAAGCATCCGCTCCTCTTTGGCCACAATGACAGCCTGTGGCTTATGGGACTGGTGGGCTGTGATGGGCTGCGGGGTCTTTCTGCTGGTCCACGGGCAACAGCCACAGAGCAGCAACACAGATGGCAACCGGTGGAGGCAGATGATCCAGTGGGAGAACAATGGCAGGGTGTACAGCCTCTTGAACACAGGGTCTGAGTATGTCCCTGCTGGCCAGGAGTCAGCGGATGGCAGCACAAGGGTCCTGCTAGCCGACACCCCCAGGAGCCAAAGCAGAAGGGGACATGGGAACCTCAGGAGGCAAGCACCCACCTTGCCAGTCAGGGCGGGCTCCGACACTATCCGGGGCCAGACGCGGCACCCATTTGGCTTTGGCCAAGTCCCAGAGAACTGGCGTGAAGGGCCCATCGGAGACAGCACCAGCTCCCAGCGGATCAGGCCATCCACCAGCCGGCAACGACAGACCAGCTCCTCCGCTGCCGCCGTCGCCGCCTCTTCTTCATTCTCACACTCCTCCTTTGGGCAGCCCTCCTACCCACAGTTCCCCTTCCCCCAGCTGCCTTTTGGGAACCAGCATGAGCCCTATGAAGCCCAGGTGTCTCGGGGCTATGATGAAGGCTACCTATACTACCGCAGCACAGGAAACGGAGGGGGTGCTGTTGCATCAGCTGCTGCTGGTGTCGGTGTCCTATACCCCTTACAGCCCAGGGCACAGTATGAGGAGTATGGGGAGGACCAGAATCCCTACCGAGCCCAAGGCTACTATCCTGCTCCAGGGAGGCCCTATGTCGCAGTGCCCCCCCAGTCCCAGCCCGCTGATGGACTGGATAGGAGGTACTCCCACAGCTTGTATCATGACACTAGTGCCACCGCAGAGCAAGGCTTCCAAGATCCTTATTCGGCAGCTCAGAACCAGCAGCCAATGGGACAAGGGATCCCCTCTATGGACAACTTACAGCTCAGCCCTGGGTCCCCTTTGGGGGCCAGCCCCGGGTATGGAACTGATCCACGATTGGGGCGATACCCCCCTTATGGTAACGTGCCACTGGAGCCCTATGTCCCACCACACAACGTGGAACCCCAGCCACCTTTCCGGAGCCTGGATCCCTATGGGTCTCCGCGACATGAACCCTACCTTCCTCTGAGGAGCCCGGAAGCCCCACAAGTGATATCTGACAACCAAGCCAGGGTCAGCGTGGGCAGCGTTTACAGACCCTCTCAGAACGGACGGGGTGAGTCTTTGGCCCTGAGGGCTATGTGTGTGGCGGGTGGGGGTGCAGGGACAGGAATGCTGCATGGTACCTGAGCTAGACACACACTAAGGCCTGTTCACCCACAGCCTTTTCAGGGACACTGTGGGAGCGGAGACTCCCTTACACCTGCGTCAACTCCCTTCCGCTCCCCGGGGGGGTCTACCTGAATCACGATCAGCCCAGTTGCTCACAGCAGCCCAAGGCATCTACTGCAGTTCTGCTGCCTAAGTAATGAGGATGGGACCCCAGGGTCTGAGCAGAGCCAGTGATGGACAGAGGGAGGCATTCCTGCATATTCAGGTAGTGGGTGGGGGCATATGTGGGGAAGATGCCATTATACACTAGGGTGATTGACATCCTGTTAACACCTTATATAGATCAGAGTGAACTGGGTGGTGAACCTCAGAATGGGGCCTAGCAGCACTGCACCACAGGGCCTGAGCTGCGCTGTACTCCTGGGCCCAGCAGCACTGCATCGCAGGGCCTGAGCTGCGCTGTATTCCTGGGCCCAGCAGCACTGCACTGTGGAGCTGAGCTGCGCTGTACTCCTGGGGCCTAGCATCACTGCATCACAGGGCCTGAGCTGCGCTGTACTCCTGGGCTCAGCATCACAGCATCGCAGGGCCTGAGCTGCACTGTACTCCTGGGCCCAGCATCACTGCACTGTGGGGCTGAGCTGCGCTGTACTCCTAGGCCTAGCATCACTGCATCGCAGGGCCTGAGCTGCGCTGTACTCCTGGACCCTGCATCACAACATCGCAGGACCTGAGCTGCCCCGTACTCCTGGGCCCCAGCAGCACTGCATCGCAGGGCCTGAGCTGCGCTGTACTCTGGGGCCCAGCAGCACTGCATTCTGGGGGCTGAGCTGCGCTGTACTCTGGGGCCCAGAAGTACTGCATTCTGGGGTGATGTGCACTGTGCTCCTTGGCTCAGTAGCACTGCACCATGAGATCTCATTTGCAGTGCACTCCAGCTACAAACTGATTTGTAGTTATGCCCTGTTTCTTGCCTGTATTCTGCACCATGGAGTGCTCTGCAGTTGTACAGGGGATAGGATACAGGCTCTGTTGCACTGTTTAGCACTGCATTGTGCAGGAGGTCTGGTGTGATGAGCATCGTAAAGGTCAGAACAGGGACACTCAGTGGTTTCACATGACTTTGACCCCAAAATAGGCCAGTGTTGTAGCTTTTGGCTGAGGTTTGCTTTGCATATTTTGTTTTAAGTTGGAACTTAAAACAAAGGTTAGTGTGTGTGACAGGAAACCCATGGAATTTAACTCCTCCTTCCCTCACAGATAATATGGATGAACCTATGGAAACCCCAGCTCACCAGACCTCACTGATCCCTGTGATTCCCTTAGCTTGGCCAGCTCCCTAGTGGTTATTGAGATAAGCACATCCAGAATGGGCTGGCTGATACACAAGAACCAGGACACTTCTCCAAGCTCCACGCTCAGTTCCCCTGGGGAAGCCCTACATGATGGTGTAGACTGGATGAGTATGATGGCCCTGTGTGTGCTGCTGCTGCTCAGCACAAGGCTACAGGTTCCATGCTAGCAGTGCAGCAAAGTGTGGCTAGGATGTCTCAGTGCAGACAATCTAGGAGTTTGGTAATGAGCTATAGAAATCTAGGACACCTGTTTGGAGCCAGCCATGGATGGTAGAGACCAAGAACTGTAGCCATCAGTAGTGGTTTGGGGGACTATATATGATTAATTGGTGGGTTTCAGTCCAGTTCCTAATCAATATGGGTCTCACATCATGAAAACTGGTCTCACAATTGGCATTTATTGGCCCTCTCATTGACATTTTCAGCAGAGAAGCCAAAGACTGTATGGGAATCAGTGTCCACACTAAGACCAATAGCTCTGTCAACTCAGCTGCCGTCAGTGCTGTTGATCACGAGGTGTTGCTGATTCATTTGGAAACTCTAGCAGGAGAGGAGGGGGCTGCTTTTGGTGTCTGTTCTTTCCTCGTGAGCACTCCCCAAGGGGGATTTGGGTGACTGAACTCCCACTGGAAGCCCTCAGGGCATCATTTTTCACTCCTGTACTCCGTGATCTGCTCTGGCTTCCTGATGACCTCCCTTAGTGATGGTTTCAGGCAGGTTTCTTAATTGGTAAAATCACCTTTAAAATGTTAATTGCTGTTTCTAATCTCTTTAAACATTCAGTCAATCCACCCAGGTCATAGCTCATGGCCTGGAAGAAATTTACAAAATTCCAACCCAATAATTGAGCTGGTTACATCGCCTTTTAGTGAAGCAGCCAAATCACTGGACTGTGTGAGCTGGGTTTTGTGTACTGTATGGACACCCTGTCTTCCTCTTGCCATCCACACAACAAAAGTATCTTAAAAGGCAACTGACAAGACTGGGTGATCCTGTCCCTGCCACATTTTCATAGAATCATTGAATATCAGGGTTGAAAGAGACCTCAGAAGGTTATCTAGTCCAACCCCCTGCTCAAAGCAGGACCAATCCACAACACCATTCTACTTTCAGCTGTTATTTTCAGTCCGTTTTGATTGCTAAGATATTTAAGTGTAAACTGAACCTTTCCTCTTTGCAATCAACCCCTTAATGACTCACTCCATCATCAGGAAATTGCAATCTCATGCTGGCAACATCACAATAGCATCCATGTTAGATTTGCACTCTAGCTAACAATGCTCAAATATAACTCATAATTAATACTCTTTGGTACTTATAGAATAGTGTTTGTCATCCAGAGATCTCACAGCAACTCCTTAACCAAGGTGCTTACATTTTATTAGCCCCATCCTGCAGACATGGAAATTGAAACATAGGGAGACAAAGTGATTGGCCCAGAGTCACAAAGTAAGGAGGAGCTTATCTAAATAGTTGTATCTGAGAAGTGAAAAGGGTATGATGACAAGTGCTGATCAGTTGTGTAGTCAATGGCTTGACCATGATTTGGTCATTATGACCAAAGACCAAATAACCAATGTCAGTAAGGTTTATTAATATGGTATGAGAAAAAGATTCTTTCTATTAATACCAGTCTCCAAGCTGCCCCATGCATTACAGTCACCTAATACAGAAGGTGTGCTCCCCAAGTTACATGTTTTAGTTGGTATTATTTATATGATTATACAAGTTACAAATAGAGATCATCTAGTCCAGTCCCCTGAACTCACGGCAGGACTAAGTATTGTCTAGACCATTCCTGACAGGTGTTTGTCTAACCTGCTCTTAAAAATCTCCCATGAAGGAGATTCCACAACCTTTCTAGACAATTTATTCCAGCGCTTAACCACCCTAACTGCTAGGAATTTTTTCCTAATGGCCAATCTAAAGCTCCCTTGCTGCAATTTAAGCCCATTGCTTCTTGTCCTATCCTCAGAGGTTAAGAAAAACAATTCTTCTCCCGCCTCCTTGGAACAACCTTTTATGTACTTGAAAACTGTTATCATGTCCTTTCTCAGTCTTCTCTTTTCCAGACTAAACAAATCCATTTTTTTCAATCTTCCCTCATAGGTCATGTTTTCTAGACCTTTAATCATTTTTGTTGCTGGACTTTCTTCAATTAGTCCACATCTTTCCTGAAATGTGGTGCCCAGAACAATACTCTAGTTGAGGCATAATCAGCATGGAGTAAAGCAGAAGATTTACTTCTCATGTCCTGCTTACAACATTCCTACTAATCCATCCCAGAATGATGTTCACTTTTTTTGCAACATTCTTACACTGCTGACTCATATTTAGCTTATGACCCTAGATCCCTTTCCGCAGTACTCCTTCCTAGGCAGTCATTTCCCATTTTGTATGTGTGCAAATGATTCTTCCTTCCTAAATGGAGTATTTTGCATTTGTCCCTATTGAATTTCATCCTATTTACTTCAGACCATCTCTTTATACATCACTAAAATCCAACTCATTAGTTTGTCCCAGTTCCCTAATTCATTTTTCTGCTCCATCCTTATCTTTGTTGTGGATACTAGCATTCCAGGTACTGGTCCATGAAGGAACTTCCTAGTCTGTACTAAGATATAGAATAAATGTCTCTTGACTTTGACAAGTTTCCTGTCTGCTTATGCCATATGTTTACTTCAGCAAATACAAGGAGATATGGGATACTTAGTATACTTATAAGTGAACAAGCTTATGGTATAGGCCAGTTTATGTTATATCACTGTGCTTAATATTACTAGTGCTTAATGGATACTAATATATATGGTGTGGATAATAAATCTTATTAATATGATATATATTTATATGCTGGCCAGCATATATTAGTCAATACAAGGGTCTCTCAAAGAGAAGGGGTGAAACTTCAAAGTTTCAGGAAAGGTTCCCACTCATGATTCCCAGAGATGTTCAAAATGTTCACAAGGAATTCTGAAACCAGGTGAAACTGGGGCAAATCTGTGGTTTCATTCCCACAGCAATGACTGCATTCAGATTCACTGAAAGTTTAAAAAACCTTTGGAGTCAATGCAATCTGGATTTCAAGTGAGCCCAGGCCAGCATATGGTTCAGCTATAAAGCAAGTGAATCTCTCTGAGTCACTGAGATTGACTCTGACCCTTCAGAGTAGAGTTGTGTGAATAACTGAATTTTCGGTTCAGTGGCCAAACCAAAAATAGGGGAAAAAAATCATTGTGGGTCAACACAAAATAATTATTTTCAGTGAAATAAAAAAATAAAAACTTAATTTAGATCAGACAAAAGATTTAATTTGAGCTGAAACATTTTGTTTTGGTTTGTGGTTTTTTAACCTATCAATAAAAATGCAGTGAAATCCTAAACAAAACAGAATTTCAAGTGGAAAAATATCAAAACAAAACATTTAGGATTTTTCAGCATTTTTTCTGTCCACCCCCTCCCTCCCCCAACAACCAGCTTGGCAAATTCAGCTGGAATTTGCAAAATGTTTTGGTCCACACAAACATGGTTTTTTTTCAGCCAAGTTTCAGCTGATAAATTGTGTCCAGCTCAAGTAATCAGGACATGACACTCAAGGCAAAAGTCAATGAAGAGTAAACATACCTGTGATCTACTGCTGAGGAAAAGGGTTACAGGAGGCCTGAACTGATCATGTTGTCCAAAAATCTCCACAGGGGCCTACAGTAAACTTCTAAAAGTCCAGCTGGGTGGTCAGTTCTGGGAAGAGGGAGAAGGCAGGATTGGGATAGAGATGAGAGGCTCCAGGTGGAGTTGAACTTGAGAAGCTCACGCCTGGCTTCTGCTGTTGGCTACAAAGTTCACTAAAGTTATAGAATCTAAACTTTAGCCGGATCTCCTTCTGCCTGTGGGCAGAGCTATGGGGCCCAGCAGCATGATGCAACAGTGAGCCATGTGGCCCACATGTCAGGTGATGATACTCCAATGCTGTGGACCTGATCCAAAGCACATTTAATTCAAGGACCCCGATGCAACCAGCAAACAATTGGATGGATGTTTGAGAAATCTTCTAGGCACCTCCAACCACTCGAACTTGGATATCAGTGATGGAGACCTAGCAAGTCTTTCCACTGAACCTTTCCCTCCCTTCCTCCTAAAATGCCATGAAGTCACTGGGTGGCAGGAGTGGGGTTGTCTGGGTGGAACTCCACCTTGAGCGGGTGTCTTCAGCTCAGAAAGAAACCCAGCCTCTGCTGAGATTCTGTGCCTGGAAAATTCCAGCGTTCACAGGGATGGCTGGCCTTGAGCATGTGCTTGTGATCAGATCCCTCCAAGTCAGGTTTCATGCAAGCAGCACTGAACAAAAGGCTAATTTTATGAGCTTGACCTCATTTCCTTCTGGCATGGCTCAAGGGGCTGCAGAGGCAAAGGAGAGCTGAGTGTGTATATATTCTTGTCAACTTGCAATACTAAACACGTGAACTTTCTAAAATAAACGCAACCCCCATGCTCTTTGCTCCATTTACACTACCATTTATTTTTTTCTCTCTCTCTCTGCTGTTAACATGCTCTCTGGTGTCAATTCTTTCCTCTTCCCCATCCATTTTCTTTCTCCTTCCTTTTACCTTAATATTTATTTCCAGCACTTGTTTCACTTTCTCCATATTTCTCCAGCACTTTTGTTATATTTAAGTCTTCTGTTTCTCTTTCTCTCTCTTTTGCTCCATCTGCTGCCATTTGTCACTGTCCCTTGCCTCCTTCTGTCCTTCTCTCCTCTTGATCTAGTTTAACACCTTTTCATTCGAAACCCACTTACATGTTTTGCTTTTCTGTCCTTAAGCAATCCAGATAAAGATCCACAGGGAATGTGTGACTTGGGGAATTGAAACAATAACGAGAATCCTCATTGGTCAATCCAGAATATTCAAAAAATGCAAGTCAGGCCCTAAAACTTGTGAGATTAAAAAAATCCTTGATAAATCTGAGGTTCTTTTGCTTTGCTTTCTCGTTTGTCCTTAGTCTCTCTCTCCAACCACAAGGACTAGAAACTTACTTTAAAAAAATTAAAGCATCATCATCACATGGTTCCAGAAGCTGGAGATTTAAAACAAACACCAATTATCATGAGATTTGGGATTAAATTGTGAGAATTGGCAATGCTACCCCCTCTCTCAAGAGTATTTTTCATAAGTAACCAGTCATCCCAGGAAAGCTCCCTCCGTCAGTGGACTGGTTGACCAGGAAAACCAAGGGGACTGTACTGGTGACAGGATTGCTCCATGAGCCAAACACCATCCCAATCTTCCCTCGGTTCCCTTCTCCTTCCCCCAAAACCAAATAGACAAAACCTATGGTTCTTGCAAGGTGCCTGGCAGCTGCTCCCAAATGGGACCTGGGACCAGAGTGCTCCAGGGCCATTACATTTCAACTTCTAAGGGTACATCAGCAGTGCGATTCTAGGGTGTCATTGCAGCTTATGTAGATGTAACAGAGCTAGTTTTGAGCTAGCTAGGTCAGGCACAGCTAGTGAAGCTATGGCAGCACTTAGGTGCTACTAGGCCACCTCAAACTCTCATGAAATGTGCACTGATGCCGCTTCGCTGCTCCAGTACTATGGTAACTGGAGTAAAGTTAGCTTGAAATGTTTGGGTCTGAACTTTGCGTCTTTGGCCAATCTCTCCATCCGAGTTAGGGGACAAAATAGGGCAAGGGGCAACCACCCCTTATAAAACATCTAAAGAAGATGTGCTCTTCTGCCTGGCATCCTCAGCTCCCGTCAAGGAAAGGGCTATCTCCAAGAGGCCTGGACATTCTGCTCTGAGCAGTTTCTGCAACAGAACCACTTTCCTCCCCTTGCCTCCACATGTCTCTGATTAGATTTATTTTCATGTTTCTTTCCATATATGTACTGAGGTCACCTAGCAACCACTCAACCCAGCATAGCTGTCTTGGTTTCCCACAGGGATTTGTGTTCACTCTGTAGATGGCTTGGTTTGGAGGGCTGGGATTTTTTTCACATTTACTAGCACATATGAGTTCAGGATACCAGTGGAATAACAGACCCCCTCCCTCCTCTGCTTTCTCAGCACTCACAGGTGGGGCTCCTGTGTCCTTCTGTTGAGCTATAAACTCCAGGGCCTGACCGCTTGTGAGCATCAAAGTTCCTGTGACACTTTTCACAGGAGGTGTTAGCCCCAGTGTCCTGGCCAGCTTCCAGGCTGAGTAATTACATTCTGGCTGAGCTGCAAGTCCCTGAGCAGCTTCAATTAGAGAAGTTAGTCTCCTCCTATAAACTGTTAGGTAGTGTTGCTAGTAGCGAAGAGTGGCCATGTTCTAGTCCAAAGGTTACCTGTGTGTTCAACTCTGTGTGTGTGTGTGTGTGTGTGTGTGTGTAATTACTTATAGACTTTTAAATTTCTTTCCATGTGAGGATCTTAAAGCAGTTTGCAAAATTGACAAATGAACCATGTGTGAGGTAGGTCTATGTTACTATTCCCATTTTATAGGTGGGGAAACTGAGGCACTGACAGAGTACGTGACATGCCCAAGGACATCCAGCAAAATGGCAGCAGTGCTGGAAATAGAATCCTGGGGTCCCTCACTCCAAACCCTCAAAAACCCTCCCTCTTTGGAAACAGTCAGTAATAATAATAGCTAGCTCTTTTCATCAGTAATCTCAAATCAAGTTACAAAGGAGCTCATTACTGCTAACGAGGGCCAGCTTCAGGGAAAATGGCACCCTGTGTGAACTAGCATTTTGGCGCTCCTGACCCCTGTGAGTGCAGTGCCTCCCATTGCCCTGAAACGAATGACTCTCCACCTGCATCCCCAACCCCTGCCTCGTGCCCCCTTTGCCCCTTAAGCCCTGCACCCATGTGGGGAAACTGACCTAGATGCATGAAGCAGCTGGCATTGCTGATCACTCTCCCCACCCCCCAACAATGATCCTCCACATACCCGTAGGGAGATGGGGGAAAATGAGGACCAACATCAGGGCCCCCTGCATCCAGGTCACTTTTCCCACCTCGGCTCTATAAGTACTTGTGTTGCTCCTTGCTTCCCCACTCACAGCCCCCTAGGGGAGGATGGAGGAACATTGTGGGGGAGGGGTTTGAGCAATGTCTGTGCATCACACTCCTGGGTAGTTGCCTGGGTGGTCGACCCCTAAGGCTGACCCTGCTACTATCTCCCCTTTACTGGTGGGGAAACTGAGGCACAAGACAGTGAAGGGAGTTGCCCAACATCCCACATGGGTCACTGACAGAATTGGGAATTGAACCCACATCTTCTTGGTCCCTAGCTCTAGATATGTGCAGTTATCAGTAGGGCAGCTCAATCCTGCAGCCCTCATTCAAGAACAACTTCAGTTGAAGCCTCTGGGAATTGTGCCTGTCTGAAGGAACTGCTGTTATTGGTCCATAGTGAGCACAGTCCATGTGGCTCAGCAAGCTGCCCTGTGAGACCCTTCCCATGGCTGGCTGCCTCCATGCACGCTGCTCCCCAGTCACACGTCATACTCTCACTCTGCCCACCAATACACTGGTGCATGTGTGCTATGGGCACAATAGATAAGATTGATTTCCCCCCCATGCTGTGTCTGCCAGCTGGTGGGCAGGTTTCACAGCAGGCCTCCCTCATGATTGGTGTCTGCAGTGTTATAGTTGCACTTGCTGTGCGTGGGTCTTGCGTGGACCTTCACTGTCCAGAGGGAGCTAACACTTTTGTGCAAGGTTCTGACTATGAAATTGTCTAGTTCTTTTTGGAATCGGGTTACACCTTTTGCCCTCACAACATCCTCTGGGAATGACTTCCATAGATTGACTGTGCATTCTCCACTGCATTCACGATTTTATAGTCCTTTGTCATATCCAATCTTAGTTGTCTCTTTTGTAAGTGGAGTAGTCCTGTTCTCTCCTTGTACAGAAGCTCTTCCATACCCCAGTCATTTTTGTTGTCCTTCTCTGTATCTTTTCCAATTCTGTCTTTTTTAAGATGGTGCAATCAGAACTGCACACATTATTCTGTGTGTGGGCACAGCATGGATTAATATAGTGGCATGATATTTTCTGTCCTATAATCTATCCCTTTCCTAGTGGTTCCTAACATTCTCTTAGCTTTTTTGACTGCCGGTGCACATTGAGCAAATATTTTCAGAGAACTGTCTACAATGACTCCACGATCTTTCTTGACTGGTAACAGCTAATTTAGACTCCATCATTTTCTATGTATAGTTGGAATTATTTTTTCCACTCTGCATGACTTTACACTTATCAATATTGAATTTCATCTGCCATTTTATTGCACAGTTCTGTGGTTAGGTGAGATACCTTTGTAACTCCTCACAGCCAGCTTTGAACTTAACTGTTTTCAATCATTTTTGTATCATCTGCAAATTTTGCCACCTCGCTGTTTACCCCCGTTTCCAGATCATTTATGAATATGTTGAACAGCACTGGTTGCAGTACAGATACTTGGGAGCAGGGGTGATGGATTCTTTCTAAAAGTGGGGGCCACAAGGCCCCTCTCCCTTCATGGCCCCACCCTGCCCCTCCTTTTTCCCCTGAGGCCCTGCCCCCTGGCCAACCAGGACGGGGAGCCCAGACCCCTTCAACTGCCTGGGGTGGGAGGACCTGACAGCAGCCCCTGGCCTATGTCCCAGACCCTGGGGTATCCTGCCCAGGGCTGGTAGAAGGTCCACGGCTCCCTACAGCTACCTGCACAGCACTTACTCCAACCCAACTCTGGCTTACGGCCTAGAAGTGGGGCCTTGGGGGCCGAAGAGCTGCAGCCAGGCCATGGTAAGAGCCACCCAGGCAGCTCTGGGGAGCCACAGACCCTCTATCTGCCCTGGGCAGGGGACTCAGATGGCATGGTCTGACCTGAGCCAGGCTCCAGCTTCTGGCCTGGCCAGGGGGTGGGATCTTGGGAGTTAGAGGACGGGCAGGGGTCAGACACGTGGCAAAAAGTGGATGGGCCTGGCCTATCGGTCCCCCACTGTTCATAGAATCATAGAATCTCAGGGTTGGAAGGGACCTCAGGAGGTCAGCTAGTCCAACCTCCTGCTCAAAGCAGGACCAATCCCCAACTAAATCATCCCAGCAAGGACTTTGTGAAGCCTGACCTTAAAACCCTCTAAGGAAGGAGATTCCACCACCTCCCTAGGTAGCCCATTCCAGTGCTTCACCACCCTCCTACTGAAAAAGTTTTTCCTAATATCCAACCTAAACCTCCCCCAGTGCAACTTAAGACCATTACTCCTTGTTCTGTCATCTGGTACCACTGAGAACAGTCTAGATCCATCCTCTTTGGAACCGGCGTGATGTTCGCACAAGAAGAAAGTCAAGGAAGGTTGTGGCCTTACTGAATTGAGGGAGCGACCTACTGGATAGCGAGGGTGTGGAAAAAGCTAAATACTAAAGCTTTGTTTGCCTCTTCTTCACAAACAGGTCAGCTTCCCAGCATTATTCACACTGGCACACAGCAGTGAGTGAGAGGGGCAGTCCTTGGGAGAAGAATTGTTTCGGATATTTAGAAAAGCTATATGAGACAAATCCATGGGTTGGCATGCGCTGCATCTGTAGGTGCTAGGGATTTTTGGGAGTGTGACTGCCGAGTGCGCATGCCATTATCTTAGCAAACTCATGGCAATGGGGAGGTTCAGGGCTGACTGAAAAAAGGCTACTGTAGTGCCATCTATTAAAAAAGGGACGAAGAGATCCGACTGGAACTTTACTTAGGCCAGTCGCTCACTCTTATCCCTGGGAAAAGTCATGGAGTGGTGTCAAGACTCATTTGACGCACTAGAGGATTGAGAAAGTGATGCAGGACATCGCATTGGAGTTCCCAGGGCAAGTCAGGCCTGACTAACACTCATTACCTTCTATTAGGAATAACTGGTTGTGGATGAGGGGAAGCAGTGGATGTGTTAGAATCCTTACTTTAGCAAGCTATTTGAATATGGTCTCCCACAGTATTGTCGGTAAGTTAAGAGAGAATGGCTGGTTGATGGATATTTAAGGTGATAGAAGTGCCTAGATCATCCGGGTCCGATGGGACGTGCTCAATGGCTCCATGTCTAGTTGGCAGCGAGTATCAAGCGGAGTGCCCCAAGGTCGGTCCTGGGTCGGTTTTTTCGTATAGCTGTTCATTAATATCTTAGAGGATGCGGGACTGGCTGATTCGGATCAGCGAGTGTTGCAGTGAATACTTATATGGAAGGGGGCTAGCTCACTGGAGGGTAGGGGTAGGTACAGGGAGCCTAAACAATAGAGGATTGGGCAAAGAAACCTTGATGAGTCTAGACAGTACCCAATGCAGCGATCCCTCCTGTACGACTAGGGACTGAATTGGTGAGCACAGTTCTGCGGAAAAGGACCTAGGGTTGCCGCGGGACCAAGACGCTGTTGTATGAGTCGAAACATGTACCCTTGGTGCCAAGAAGCTAACGGCCATTTGGGCTGCTATAGTAGGGCTCCAGGCACGATCGGGGACATGCTCATTCCCTCGATTCGACATTGTGAGCGCTCATCTGGGATCTTCTGTCGCAGTTTTGGTCCCTGACGTCAAGAGAGATGTGGAAACTGGAATTAGTCTCTTGGGCAGACAAATGATTACGGTGGAGCACATGACTTATGAGAGAGCTGAGGGAACTTGGATTGTTTAGTCTGCGAAGAGAAGAATGAGGGTTTGAGTAGCTGCGTTCAACTTACTGAAAGGGGT
>NC_133777.1:31184701-31236071 GCF_003597395.2 Chelonoidis abingdonii
CATACCTGAAGAAAGCCTTCTTGTTACTCTTAACATCTCTTGCTGGCTGCAACTCCAAGTGTGATTTGGCCTTCCTGATTTCACTCCTGCATGCCTGAGCAATATTTTTATACTCCTCCCTGGTCATTTGTTCAGTCTTCCACTTCTTGTAAGCTTCTTTTTTGTGTTTAAGATCAGCAAGGATTTCACTGTTAAACCAAGCTGGTCGCTTGCCATATTTACTGTTCTTTCTACACATCAGGATGGTTTGTTCCTGCAACCTCAATAAGGATTCTTTAAAATACAGCCAGCTCTCCTGGACTCCTTTGCCCCTCATGTTATTTTTGCAGGGGATCCCACCCATCAGTTCCCTGAGGTAGTCAAAGTCTGCTTTTCTGAGGTCCAGAGTCCATATTCTGCTGCTCTCCTTTCTTCCTTGTGTCAGGATCCTGAATTCGACCATCTCATGATCACTGCCTCCCAGGTTTCCATCCACTTTTGCTTCCCCTACTAATTCTTCCTGGTTTGTGAGCAGCAGGTCAAGAAGAGCTCTTCCCCTACTTGGTTCCTCCAGCACTTGCACCAGGAAATTGTCCCTTACACTTTCCAAATACTTCCTGGATTGTCTGTGCACCTTTCTTTGGTGATATCTAAGATGCCACGGGGATGGCACCTATATAATAATTCAAAGGGTGAAAATCCAGGTGAGGCCTGAGGTACCTCCCGGATGGCAAACATAAGGTAAGGTAATAGGGTGTCCCAGTCCTTCCCATCCCGACTTACCACCTTCCTTATTATAGCCTTGAGGGTTTGATTAAACCTTTCTACCAGCCCATCAGTCTGCGTATGATAGACTGAAGTTCTCAGGGTATATATATGGAGCAGCGTACAGAGGTCCTTCATTAGCTTCGACATAAATGGGGTTCCTTGGTCAGTTAATCTCTCCTTTGGTAGACCCACTCAGGCAAAGATCCCCACCAACTCTTTGGCTATCATTTTAAAGGCTGTGTTCCGCAAGGGGACAGCTTCTGGGTAGTGAGTGGCATAGTCCAAAACAAGAAGTATATATTGGTGGGCCCGAGCTGTCTTCTCCAGGGGTCCCACTAGGTCCATGGCTATTCGCTCAAAGGGGACGTCTATGATGGGAAGGGGTACTAAAGGTGCCTCAAGTGTCCCCCAGTGCAGCTGACACTTTGGGCAAGAGGCACAATACCTCCACACTTCTTCATGTACCCCGGGCCAGAAGAACCGTCATAGGACTCAAGCCAGGGTTTTCTCTATCCTTAAATGCCCCCCAAAAAGATGACCATGGGCAAGGCTTAATACGGCGTTCTGGTGTTTTCGAGGTATTAGGAGCTGCTGTACCTTCTGCCCCTGTACTGGTGCAACCCGGTACAAGAGATCCTTCTTCATTATGAAGTAGGGTCCTGGTCCCTGGGTTTTTCCTTCCACGGGGACCCCATCTATTTCAGTCACCTTCTTCCTAATGTTGTCATGTCTTGGATCTTCAGCCTGGTCCCACCCAAAATTTTCTCTCCCGGGGCTGTTCCATCCAAGTTCTAGGGGCCAGTCTCTGTTGCCTCTCTTGGTTCAGAGATATTAGGGTGGGGGTCAGGCTCCGGCGTTTCCTCCTATAGGGCAGCTTTATTTCCAGATACCCTGGTCCGCCTGCCTACAAGGGCAACCCTCTGTCCCTGGGTCAGGATCCGAGTCCCCAAGGCCTTAGCTGCCCTTCTTTCTCTTTTTGTCTTTCTATCCGACCTGGGAATGGAAAACAAATCTGGGGATATTTCAGAGAAGACTGGGGGTTGACAGTCTACTGTGGATGCCTCACTAACTCCAGGGTTCCCCTCTTTCTCCAATCCTCCTACTGGGAGTAAGTCTCCAAACCTGAGGAAGTCCCTCCCTATGAGCACCAGGTATGGGAGTTTAGGGACTACACCTGCTGCTACCTCAGTAGTGTTCCCTTGGATTTTAATTTTTACTGGGATGGTGGGGAAGTAACTAATTGTCCCATGGACGCATGTTATCCTCGTATGTTTAGCCTGTAGCAGCTGACTATGCTTCACGAGCTTCCCTGAGATAAGCATGATAGCACTCCCCAAATCACCAGTGCTGTGGTCTCTACCCCATTTAGTTTCACTGGTCTGATGTACATGTGTGGGGTTAGTGAGACCCCCCACAAGGTGAATTAGAGAGCATGGGTCTGCCCAGTTCCCCAGGTTACACTGCATAGGCTCCTCAGCACTGGGACACTGTGCAGCTATGTGTCCCCACTCTCTGCAGACATAACATCTGTATGGAGCCCTAGGCATTCCCCGGTCTCTCGGTTTGGGCAGTCTAACATCACGATCCTCTTCTCCCTCAGTGCTCTGACTCTTTGTGGCTTCTGGTGGGCCTTCAGCCTTCCTCTTATTCCTCCTGGTGGCCCAGTCACCCGAGATCTAGGGCTTGGAGCTGCTAGTTTAACCCGGGGTGCCTCTTCCTTAACTGGTCGGGTCAGCTCCCTCACCGTCCTTCGCCTCTCTACCAGGCTGACAACCTCATTGCAGGTGGAGGTTTTGTTCTGGCTTACCCAGGCACGCAGGTCTGGCAGTAGCCCCCTTGTGTATCGGTCCATGACCAGAACCTCTAGTATCTCTTCCGGACTCCAGGACTCAGTTTGCAACCACTTGCATGTGAGATAGATGAGGTCATACAATTGGGACCATGGGGTTTTGTTTCCCTGGTACCTCCACTTGTGATACTGCTGGGCCCGCACTGCTGTCATTACCCCAGATCTGGCCAGGATTTCTGCTTTCAGCTGGGGGTAGTCTGCTGCAGCCTCTTCAGATAGATCATAGTAGGCCTTCTGGGCCTCCCCACACAGAAATGGAATGAGGATACCAGACCACTGATCTCAAGGCCAAGCCTCCTGTAGGGCTGTCCTCTCAAAGACCAGCAGGTATGCCTCTATGTCATCCTCTCCCATCATTTTCGGCAAGCAATTGCTGGTCCATATGATCCGCATTCCGTCATGGCCACGGTTCATCTCTGTAAGGGCCTTCACTTGATTCAGGGCTTTGGAGCGGAGCCTGGAGCTGGAGCACGGAGCAGCTCCAGAGCAGTGGAGCTGCAGATTTTTGTTGGAGCTAAGCAGAGCCGGAGCACAGCTCCAAAGCCCTGACTTGATTTACCAGTTCCCACAACATAGTACGGTCTTGAGCGGCCTGGTCCATCAACAAGCGATTGGTCTCTTGCTGCAGCCACACTGCCTCCTGTTGGGCAGCTGCCTGGACACGAGTAGCCTCCTGCTGGGCATCTGTGGCTTGTATCAGTGCCCGCACTATGTCTTCCACTGTGGTGGAAAAAAAAAAACCTGCTCCTTTTTTTTTTTTTAAATAACACCCTCCTTCTTCCGCCGCACTATGCACACCAGATCCCCCTCCTGACACCAGTTGTGACAAAGTTCCTCCTCTACCTTGGTGGGTCCTGTGCTTATTGGTGGATTTTGCTTGCCTCTGAGATTCACAGTAGCCCTCAGTTTTGCCATTTTTGTGGCTCAAATCTGCTGTTCACTCAGATAACCTCATCACTGGCCAGTATGGGGAAAACAGCCCAGAGACTTTCCTCTCTGGTGGAACCTCCTGTGTTGGATCAGGAGTTGAGAGGTTTTGGGGGAACCTGCGCCCGCCCTCTACCCCGGGTTCCAGCCCAGGGCCCTGTGGACTGCAGCTGTTTAGCGTGCCTTCTGGAACAGCTGCATGACAGCTACAATTCCCTGGGCTACTTCCCC
This sequence comes from Chelonoidis abingdonii, assembly GCF_003597395.2. Lineage (NCBI taxonomy): Eukaryota > Metazoa > Chordata > Testudines > Testudinidae > Chelonoidis > Chelonoidis abingdonii. The sequence continues at coordinate 31,188,456 of NC_133777.1, forward strand.
ATGGCTTCCTCCCAACACCTTCTTTGTCCTCACCACAGGACCTTCCTCCTGAAGTCTGTTAACGCTTGTACTCCACAGTCCTCCAGCAGCACGTCCTCTCACTCCCAGCTCCTTATGCACACCTCACTAACTGGAGTGAGAGTCTTTTTAAATCAGGTGTCTTGATTAGCCTTAATTAATTCTAGCAGCTTCCCAATTGGCTACAGGTGTCCTAATTAGCCTGCCTGCCTTAATTAGTTCTAGAAAGTTTCTAAGTGTTCTGGAATAATCCCAGTTATCTTACCGAGGGAAAAGGGACCTGCTTAACCTGGAACTAATGCATCTACCTTCAACCACTCTCTTGTGGCCATCTGGCCTGACCCTGTCACAGTATCTTCTTTGCGTTTTGTCAAATGTGCAGTGAAAGTGTTCTTAAAATGAACAACATGTGCTGGGTCATCATCCAATACTACTATAACATGAAATATATGGCAGAATGCAGGTAAAACAGAGCAGGGGACATACAGTTCTCCCCCAAGGCGTTCAGTCTCAAATGTAATTAACATTTTTTTTTATGAGCGCCATCAGCATGAAGGCATGTCCTCTGGAATGGTAGATGAAGCATGAAGGGGCATATGAATATTTTGCATATCTGGCACTTAAATACCTTTCAATGTCAGCTACAAAAGTGCCATGCAAATGCCTGTTCTCACTTTTTGGTGACACTGTAAATAAGAAGAGGGTAGCATTATCTCCTATAAATGTAACCAGACTTGTTTGTCTTAGTAATTGGCTGAACAAGAAGTAGGACTGAGTGGACGTGTAGGCTCTAAAGTTTTACATAGTTTTGTTTTTGAGTGCAGTTATGTAACAAAAAAAATCTACATTTGTAAGTTGCACTTTCATGAGAAAGATTGCACTACAGTACTTGTCTGAGGTGAATTGAACAATACTATTTCTTTTATCATTTTTACAGTGCAAATATTTGTAATAAAAAATCATATACACTTTGATTTCAATTATAATACAGAATACAATAGATATAAAAATGTAGAAAAACATCCAAAATACTTAATAAATTTCAATTGGTATTCTTTTGTTTAACAGTGTGATTAAAACTGCAGTTAACTGTGATTAAAATTTTTTTAATCACAATTAATTTTTTTGCGTTAATTGCATGAGGTAACTGCAATTAAACAACAGCCTTAATACACACACACACACATATCTATCTATCTATACACACACACACACAGGCAGTCCTTGACTTTACGATGTTTGACTTACAACGCACGGCACTTCCGATACTTCTAAATTGACACCCTGATTTGACTTATGACAATTGGTTTCGAATTTATGACGCTCGGTCCTGCAATAGAGTGGCTTGCGGTTCTGAGTTACAACTTACAACGCAATTTTCAGGAATCAATTATGTCGTAAGTAAGAGGACTGCCTGTATATCTGTCTCTCTATAGATAAAAAGAAAAACTCTTGGATGAATACAGTCTGGCCCTGGTGACTTATTACTGTTTAATTTATCAGTTTGTTCCAAAAGCTCCTCTATTGACACCTCAGTCTGGGACAGTTCCTTGGATTTGTCATCTGCAAGAATGGCTTGCGTGTGGGGGTGTTCCCCACATCCTCAGCAGTGAAGACCAATGCAAAGAATTCATTTTGTTTCTCTGCAATGGCCTTGTCTTCCTTGTATGCTCCTGTAGCTCCTTGATCGTCCAGTGGCCCCACTGATTGTCTAGGAGCTTCCTGCTTCTGATGTACTTAAAAAATATCTGTTAGTTTTGTTGTTGCTGTTGCTCTTCAAATTCTTTCTTCGCCTGCCATATTGTACGTTGACACTTGACTGGCCAGAGTTTATGCTCCTTTTAATTTTCCTCGGTAGGATTTGACTTCCAATTTTAAAGATTGCTGTTTTGCCTCTGAACACCTCTTTTACTCTGCTGCTTAGACATGGTGGCATTTTTAGGTCCTCATGGTTTTTTTGGTGGGTTTTTGTTTTGTTTTTTTAATATGATTATGTGAGACTTTGTTTTTTTATTAAAAATTCTTGGTTTGATGGGTTGGAAACAGTGTCCAGTAGCCATGAGCTTACACAAGACACTATTGCCTTATCCCTAGGCAAAGATCAGGACATGCCATTTTGGGGCAACCTTTGATCCAGTGGAACCAGACTTTTTGCTGTTTTAAACTGCCTGGTACAGCTGGGTGAAGGTTTTTGGATTAACAGTTTATTCATCAAAAATGCAGTTGTAGATCACCTGAAACTAGATGCAAATTTGGGTTGAATTTGGTGAGCAGTTCTGCCAGAAATAAACAACAGATTTATTTTTAAGTCAAAAGTCACCTCCCCAGGCTGCTGTGAGGATAAATGTATGAAAGACTGGGATGTACTCAGACACTACAGCCATGGAATACGTTTGATCGTTATGACTGGAGCCATTTAGCCCTTGGCATGGCATTGGCTCCAGTTGCCTAAGGTTCAGGTTAGCTGCTAAGGACTTATCAAAACATCACTGGTACCTGGCTTGTGGACATAGTCATAAACCCAGATGAAGAAAAGAACAAGTGGAAAGTCAGGGTTTTGCAGCCAGAGTCACTGGAGAACTGGCAGTTTGCCTTTGTCAGCTGAGATGGCTTTTAATGATGGCACTTATGGCACATGTTATGGCACCTGGAGGGGAAGGGAATGAGAGGGAGAGTATCCCCGTTCCTTAGGCCACCCTGGGTACTGGTAACGACAACATTCTATGGCAGATCAGTTTGCTGGGAAGCTGAGGCTGACCCTGGATGCTGTAGGGCATTTTTTTTTCAACCAAAAAAGGCTTTTTAGCCAAAAATAAACATTTTTCCAGAAAATCTTAATTCTGATCAAATTATTCCATTTTGCAATGAAAAATTGTTACCAGAAACTGATTTTTAACCCCAAAACAATTTTTGAAAAAACAAATATTTTGGGGTTTGAGATTTCTTTTGTTGAAAAACCCCAGGCAATGTTAATAGGAAATTTCAGAAGGGGAAAAAACGGGTGTTGTTTTTTTCAAAATATTCCTACAAAAATCACTAGCATCTTGCATCTCCACTTCATTCCTATATTATGAAGCGAGATCACTTTCTATTGCTCTTTTTCTTTCCATCTTTTGTGGTTCATTGATTCCTTGGGCTTTCTACAGTCGGTTTATATCAGGAATATTGGGCCAACTCTTATTAAAGCCAACTGGAGTCTTTCCACTGTCTTCAGTAGGCAATGGATCCGATCCTTAAAGGGTGCCCATCACCGTAATATCTGGGCACTGAAGCACTTACATGTACAGGAACATAAAGCTGAAGGCTTAATGAGCTCTGCTCCCTCTAACCCTGAGTCCAGCTGGTTCAACTTACAGAGCTAAAAGGGAGAAGGGGCTCCATTTGCCAACAAGATATCAGTTTTACTCAAGTTCACTTGAATCCCTCTGGGGACAGAAGGCTCTCCTTGGCCACAGCCCCAGTAGCAGAAATTCAGAGCTCAGCTCACTTTGCATTCAGCCTTGTGTGTCTCTGGCTCGAGGTGGGAGAGTACAGTTCAACATGCGTGGCCCAATCAGTTCTTGGCCTTCCTCTGAGACAAAGGTGATAACCTGCACACATTGCAGGGGTGGTTTGATGGTGGAGTCACTTGCCCTCTAACAAATAGGTTTGAACTGGTGATCTAAAGCAAATGGGTCTATATCCTGTTGTCTCCTCCCTCTGGCCTCTGCCAGGTTTCATTTCAAACATATCACTTGTTGGAAGTGTCTTGCAATAACACTCTACACTTGTACAGCTCCTTTCCTAACATTTGTGCAGGCAACCACCGTACCCATTTTATGGAAAGATAAACTTAAAGAAAGAAACATATCATACAGCAAGTCAGTGGCAAGAGCCAGAAACATAACCCAGGAGTTCTGACTCCCAGCCTTCTGTTCTGTGCCCCAAACAGCACTCCCATCACTATCTTGATGTAAACCCCCACTTCTTGTTGTAGTGAAGCCATAGGAAAAGGGCAAAGAACAAGTTTTTTTAATCAACATTTTTGGATGTTGATGTGAAATTTCAAAACAAAAAAAATCTGGATCATGTTGATGAACAATTTTTCAACTAACTATGGGGCTGGTCAGATTGGGTTTGGTTGGCAGGGGTGGCCTGTTTCTTTGATTGTTTTTGTTTGTTTGTTTGAGGAATTTTCAAAATTTCAATTTTCAAAAAAGTGTGGGGAAATGTTGATAAAATTTTCATGAAATGTTTCCCCTTTCTTTGAGCTACCACGTGTAGTGAGGCTGCCAATCTGCCTCCTTTTACCAGCACTGAATTAAGAAAGAAAGAAAGAAAGAAAGAAAGAAAGAAAGAAAGAAAGACTATAGCATCTTGATTGGAAAGGAACAGAAGAACTTAGTTAAATGATCCATGTAAGACTTGTACATCCATTAATGCTGTCCTCAAGCACACTTGTGGTTCTTTAACAGGTAGACTTGGCAGTTTCTTAAGCCACAATCAAGAAAGTTTTATATTCAGTTATTATTCAAATATGTTGAGGATTCTTGACATAAAGACCAAATCTTGCAATTCTTTCTCAGTGTTTCCTCAGATAGAACTCCTATTGATTGAGCAGGTCATGCAGCCCAGCGCTTGAAAGCAACTCTACAATAACAAACCAGTATGTGCAACCCAGGATTAGTGAGCCCCATTTGATTGCCAACCAGCATGCACAGTCCAGCGCTATTGAGTGATTAGAATAACAAATCAGGGAGTGCAGCCCTGCACTCATAAGCAACCCTACAATAACAAACCCCTGTGCTCTGCCCAGTGCTTTTGAGCAGCCCTACAATAACAAGGCAGTGCAGAAACTTGTAGGGAGGGAGGATCCATGCTGGTAAAGGAATCTGATTGCTGTCTCAAGTTCCCAAGATTTATTATAAACATCAGTGAAAAGGAAACATTTTTATAAATAATGACCAATCCCCTGGCAACGTTCCTTTCTATAATATAGGCACAAAGCAAGAAGGATGGGGCCCAGTTCTGAATTTGTTTCCCAAAGCATGGATGATCAGCCTGGGGTGTTCTTTTTTTCTTTTCTTTTTAGGGAACAGTTTCTTTCAAAAGAACAGTTGCTTCCCCTGATGCCTTCTCCTTGTCTTTGTGTTCAAATCCCCCTGTGCATTACATCACCAGAAATGACCAAGCATAGAGGCAGGAAACAAGATCCAATCTAGTGACGTGATTTCTCCAGGGAAAGCAGTTCAAGAAACAAGAAGGCATTGTTCTCTGAAAAAAAACAAAAACACTCAGGACCTGATCCAGTTCCCATTGAAACCAATGGAAAGGTTCCCACTAGCTCCAGCAGGAGCTGGAGCAGAGCTGAAGTCTCTGGAATTCAGCAAACCCATTGCAGCACAGAGGAAGGCTTGTTGCAACACAGGCAAAGGGTGAACCACGTAAAGCTCACTCTGCACAAGCATCCCAGATTGTCTGACGCTCACCTGAGCTGCTTTGCTGTGGGAAGCTGGGCTGCAGATCCATTAGAAATTGCAGTTAAAGAAGAAGGACTATGCCATAACAGTGAGGTCTGAATGCACTCTGAAATACAGAAGAAAGGGGAAGAGTGGAGCTGTAGAATTTGGGGATCGGTCTGCTGGGGCATCAGCGCTGATGCTGGGGATAAGTAGTAATCCTTCCACTTGTACAGCACAATGCATCCAGGTATTTAAATAACAGCTGGAGCTTGTCACCCATAACGGTGATGGTGGTTTGCAAACAGGGGTGTACAGCATCATCCTCATTCAACAAAGAGGGAAACTGAGGCACAGCACATAGAAGAGACTGACCCAAGATCCCACAGGGAGTCAATGGCAGAGCTGAGGAATAGCACCCAGATCCCCTGAAGCCCAGCCCTCTAGACCATAGTCACCTGCGGCAGGTTCTAAAAGCCTTTTACAAGTGCAAACTTTTTCCAGCCTCATGAATCTCCATGTGGGAGGTTAGCAAAACTGCAGCACAGCAAGGTGAAGCAATTTCACCAGTCATTGTCACACTGGCACTGAGGGCAGAGGTGCCAATGGAAAAGTCGCAGCTCCTCCCAGGTCCAACCATCAGGCCAAACTCACTCTCCCATTCATAGTAATGGGATCACATCATTTTCTTGACACTGCCCTTCAGGGACTCTGAAGACTGAGGCTGTACTTCCAGCTGAGCTCTGTAACTTGGCCTCCGCCTAGCCCTATTTCCTAACCCAGCCCTCTCCTGGCCATTGCCAACAGCTAGCCTCCCTCTGCTTCTGCTATAAGTCTTCATCTTCCAGCACAGGCCTCCTTCCTGAGGCATGAGGCTGGTCTGGGGATACGGCACAAGAACAAGGATAAGCTGATGCTAAGCCACTGCAAGCTAATCTACTCTTCTAAAGCGAGATGGGAAGACATCCCTTGGCAATGCTGGGGAGGCTGGCGCTAAGCACTTACTTTGCCTCACTTTGGAACCTGGAAACAAGATAGTCTGATGGGAATGTGCTGGAGGAGCATGAAGGGCCAGGAGACAAAATAACAACAATCCAGGATGGAAAGCAGCCCAGGCATCCCATTCCTACTCTGTACACTTGCCTCACTAGCTGTCAGGTGTGTGCAATGTACAACGTTTTGATGCCTAGCTCAGGGCACTGTCGCCCGTGCCTAGCATCCTGGCTCCTGGAGTCACAACCTGAGACCAGAGCCTCAGCTAACACAAACATTGTGTTTGGCCCTCATGGACACAAAGAAAGCTTGACAAGGTGAACTGGTATCAGAGGGGTAGCCGTGTTAGTCTGGAATTGTAAAAGCAGCAAAGAATTCTGTGGCACCTTATAGACTAACAGACGTTTTGCAGCATGAACTTTCGTGGGTGAATACCCACTTCGTCAGATGCATGTAGTGGAAATTTCCAGGGGCAGGTATATATATGCAAGCAAGCTAGAGATAACGAGGTTAGTTCAATCAGGGAGGATGAGGCCCTGTTCTAGCAGTTGAGGTGTGAAAACCAAGAGAGGAGAAACTGGTTTTGTAGTTTTGGCAAAAGCCATTCACAGTCTATTGTTTATCCTGACTGAATTGTGTCAAATTTGCAGATGAACTGAAGCTCAGCAGTTTCTCTTGAAGTCTGGTCTGAAGTTTTTTTCTGCAGGATGGCCACCTAAGGTCTGCTATAGTGTGGCCAGTGAGGTTAAGTGTTCTCCTACAGGTTTTTGTATATTGCCATGCCTAATATCTGATTGTGTCCTTTATCCTTTTCGTAGAGACTGTCCAGTTTGGCCGATGTACCTAGCAGAGGCGGCTTTGTGGCATATGATGGTGTATATTACATTGGTGGTACGTGCAGGTGAATTGAACCGGTGATGGTGTGCTGATCTGGTTTAGGTCCTGTGATGTGTCACTGGTGTAGATATGTGGGCAAGAGTTGGCATCAAGGTTTGTTGCATTTTGGAATTGGGTTCCTGAAGCTAGAGTTACTATGGGTGGCGGTGTGCCAGTACTGGTGAGGAATTATGTTTCAGTTTGGCAGGTTGTCTGTGGGCGAGGACTGGGCCCTGCCACCCAAGGCCTGCTGAAAAGTGTGGGATCATTGTCCAGGATGGGTTGTAGATCCCTGATAATGCGTTGGACGGGTTTAGCTGGGACTGTATGTGATGGCCAGTGGAGTCCTGTTCTGTTTCTTCTTGGGTTTGTCTTGCTAGGAAGCTTCTGGGTACACGTCTGGCTCTGTTGATCTTGTTTCCTTATTTCTCATGGCAGGTATTGTAAGTTTTGAGAATGCTTGGTGAGGATTTTGTAGGTGTTGGTCTCTGTCTGAGGGGTTTAGAGAGATGTGGTTGTAACCTGCAGTGCTTGGCTGTAGACAATGGATCAATGGAGTGCCTGGATGAAGCTGGAAGCAATGAAGGTAGGCATTAGTGGTCGTACGTTTTCGGCTATAGGGTGGTGTTTAATATGACCATCACATTATTTGCACCACCATGGTGTCTAGGAAGTGCGACCTCCCTGTGGTAGGATGGTCCAGGCTGAGGTTGATATGGTGGGGTGGAAGCTGTTGAAATCATGGTGGAACTGGGTATAACCAATACCTTCCTGAGTCTACACGCAGCCTGAAACCATAGTTCCAAGAGGTGTGGACTGCCCCATCCATCTTAATTCTGACTCCTGCAGCCTCCCGAAGAAGTGGGAGGGGGGTCATGACTCAGGGATAGGGCCACAGGGGTACCATGTGGGGTTTGTCTACGGCCCCCGGTAGTCTGAACTTGGCCTGCTCTCAATGTCTCTCCCACTCTCTTCTGAGCCTTTTCCCTGGTTGTGCCCCCTCTGTAAAAGCAATTCTCCCAAAGGAGCCTTTCTCCCCTTCAGCTGCATCCCCTTGCTTTAGAATCTTTATCTGGAATGAAACATCCCAAGGGAAGGAGTGGGAGCCCCAGCCCTTGGACTCTACAAAGGGGGCTGCACAAAGCACTGGAGACTATCTTAGAGGAACATAAGAACAGCCATACCATGTCAGACCAAAGGTTCATCTAGCTCAGTGTCCGGTCTTCTGACAGTGACCAATGCCAGATGCTCCAGAAGGAATGAATAGAGTAGGTAATCATCAAGTGATCCATTCCTTGTCACCCATTCCCAGTTTCTGGCAAACTGGCTAGGGATACCCCATGCCCATCCTGGCTATTAGATGGACCTATCCTCCATGAACTTATCTAGTTCTTTTTTGAACCCTGTTATAGTCTTCGCCTTCAAAACATCCTCTGGCAAAGAGTTCCACATGTTGACTGTGCATTGTGTGAAGAAATACTTCCTTTTGTTTGTTTTAAACCTGCTGCCTATTAATTTCATTTGGTGACCCCAAGTTCTTGTGTTATGAGAAGAAGTAAATAACACTTCCTTATTTACTTTCTCCATACCAGTCATGATTTCATAGACCTCTGTCATATCCCCTGTTAGTCATCTATTTTCCAAGCTGAAAAGTCCCAGTCTTATTAATCTCTCTTCATATGAAAGCTGTTCCATACCCTAATCATTTTTGTTGCCTTTTTCTGAACCTTTTCCAATTCCAATCTATCTTTTTTGAGATGGAACGACCACATCTGCATGCAGTGTTCAAAATGTGGGCACATCATGGATTTATATAGAGGTAATATGATATTTTCTGTCTTATTATCTATTCTTTTCTTAATGATTCCTAACATTCTGTGAGCTTTTTTGACTGCCACTGCACGTTGAGCAGAGATTTTCAAAGAACTATCCACAATGACTCCAAGATCTCTTTCTCGAATGGTAACAGCTAATTTAGACCCCATCTTTTTATATGTATAGTTGGGATTATGTTTTCCAGTGTGAATTACTTTGCACTTATCAACATTGAATTTCATCTGTCATTTTGTTGCCCAGTCACCTAGTTTTGTCAGATCATTTTGTAACTCTTTGCAGTCTGCTTTGGACTTAACTTAAATAGTTTTGTATCATCTGCAAATTTTGCCACTTCAATGTTTACCCCTTTTTCCAGATCATTTATGAATATGTTGAATAGTACTAGTCCCAATACAGATCCCTGGTGGACACTACTATTTACCTCTCTCCATTCTGAAAACTGACTATTTATTCCTACCTTTTGTTTCCTATCTTTTAACCAGTTACTGATACATGAGAGGACCTTCCCTCTTATCTCATGACAGCTTACTTTGCTTAAGAGCCTTTGGTGAGGGACCTTGTCAAAGACTTTCTAAAAATCTAAGTACACTATATCCACTGGATCCCCCTTGTCCACATGCTTGTTGAGCCCCTCAAAGAATTCTAGATTAGTGAGGCATGATTTCCCTTTACAAAAAGCATGTTGACTCTTCCACAACAAATTATGTTCATCTATGTGGCTGAGAATTCTGTTCTTTACTATAGTTTCACACAGTTTGCCCAGTACCGATGTCAGGCTGTAATTGCTGGGATCATCTCTGGAGCCCTTTAAAAAAATTGTTGTCACATTATCTATCCTCTAGTCATTTGGTACAGAAGGTGATTTAAATGATTTAAAGGTTGCATACCACAGTTAGAAGTTCTGCAATTTCACATGAGTTCCTTCAGAACTCTTGGGTGAATGCCATCTGGTCCTGGTGACTTATTACTGTTTAATTTATTAATTGGTTCCAAAATCTCCTCTAATGACACTTCAATATGGAACAGTTCCTCAGATCTGTCACCTAAAAATAATGGCTCAGGTTTGGGAATCTCTCTCACATTCTCAGCCGTGAAGACCAATGCAAAGAATTCATTTAGTTTCTCCACAATGACCTTATCGTCTTTCAATGCTCCATTAGCATCTCAATCGTCCAGTGGCCTCACTGGTTGTTTAGCTGGCTTTCTGCTTCTGATGTACTTAAAAATGCAGGAGAAGCCTGCATCGGCTGGCCACCTGCAGACTTTGCAGCTCTGACTTCTGCAATTGACCTTTCGATGACTCACCCACAGGCTCTGGCTTCTTCCTTTCCCTGGAGGTGCTCAACCCCCACTCCACCCCAAGTCCCACCTCCACTCCACCCCTTCCCCCGACCCTGATCCTCCCCCTCTGCCCAGTGCCTCCTGCATGCCATGGAACAGCTGATCTTCAGCGGGCAGAAGGCACTGGGACGGAGGGGGAGGAGTTGATCAGCAGGGCTGCAGGCAGTTGAGAGGCACTGGGGGGGAGGGGAAGGAGGAGGAGCTAGCTGCCAGGGGGTACTAAGCATCCACTAATTTTTTTTTCAATGGTGCTCCAGCCCTGCAGCACCCATGGAGTCAGCGCATATGGCACCACCTTCTCTTTCCTGTTTAGCTGTGGAAACATCTACATGATACACTCCTTTCAGTGCGAAGGAAGGTAGATCTTGGCCCTTCACCTCTTCTCATAACTAGATTAGCTTCCTATTTGCCACCTTCTATACTTTTCCCAAATTTTAATCTCTCTCCTGTTATATCTCCACCACAGTCACGGTGCTCCATACTCTAGCAAGGCAGCAACAGCCTGAACTAGCCCTTTTGTAGTGTTGTAATGATCATTCTCCTCTCGCTAAATCCCATTATCCCACTTGTGAGATGTTGGTTTCACAGACCATGTCTACACTATAAGGTTTGATCAATGTAAGTTACGTTAGCATTCTGCCACCAACTTTTGTATATAGTCCAAGTGTGTTTCACTACAAGCCCATCCCCAGATCCTTTGCTTGGTCAGAATTCCTGAAACTTGTGTTTGTAATGTCCTGGTGACATCCCTGCCACATTCCTGACCAGGACTTGAGAATAACCAAAGGAGAGACTGTCTGTCCCCAGAGAAGCCTACCCCCCACCCCCACTCCACATACACACACCTTTCTGTGGATCCCTGTGCTTTCTGGGACAGGACTTTGGGAGTTTAGGGCTCAGTCTAACCCACTGAATAATAATTCAATCCAATCCCCAATGATAGTTTTTTTTTCCAGTGACTTTAATATGAGTTGGATTGGGCCCTTAGTGAACTCTGTCTCTCTCTATCTCTCTCTCTAACATTTCCACATAAGTGAATAATAAAAATGTTTGCCTTCGGTAGCACATTTCATCAAAGGATCTCAAAGTACTTTACAACCACTAGGTATTTAAGCCTCACAACATTCCAAAGAGAGAAAGCCATTCTGTTTCTCCCATTTAGAGATGGGGAAACTTGGCACAGTCAGGCTAAGAGATCTGGCTAACAGCACACATTAGTAGAGCTGGGAATAGAAGGTAATAGCCTAGACACTCAGTTCCCCAGGTCTAACCATTGCATATCCCTGTCCTCCCTCAAAATGCTGTGCTTTTTATTTTGACACACACAATAAACATGAAAAAGCAGTAGATCTCCTTCCTTCCCTGCACCATCGCACACTGGAAATGCTGCAGTAGCATGGAAATGGAGATATCTGGAATTAACTTGGATTTTTTAAAAAATGAAAATACCACATGTATTTAACATGCAAGCAATGCTGAAGTGGAACAACATTAAAACAGGATCAAGCACCAGTCAATGAATTCAGAGGAAAGGGTGAACACTCGGGGTGAAATCTTGACCCCATTGAGGCCAAACACAAAACTCCCATTGACTTCACTGCGGCCAAGATTATGCCCTCCTTTTTCTGAGTATGACACTTTCTGAGTTCAGTGGATCATCGAGAGAGAATTTAAGCAATCAGATTGTCTAATGCAGAGGGCATTAGTTCCCTGGAAAAGCCCTGTCAGTACCATTTGTAACCATCACAGCACCCAGAACTAGAATGCACAGCATCTTGGCAGCCTCTTTTCCTTTTCAGATTCCTAGTAAACCACCCGGAGAGATGGTATGGTCGAGCCAAAAGGAGTGAAGAGATCAAAAGCTTCCATTACTGATTTCTGTGCTATCACTTGTCTGTGGATTCCCTGGCATGTTACCAAGGCTGTTAATCTGACACTTTTCATGCCCACTAAATTCACTTAAAAATAAATCATTAAATCGGAAGAACTCATTTCAGGTGCTGTCTCCCCAGCCAGGTTGGTATTAAGGTAATTGCTATCTCTGCTGGTTTGGAAGGAAAAAGAAGCCACAATCCATTGCAAATCTGATGGGTAACCCAGCCAATGGAATCTTTCGTTTAATCAGTTCCAGGAGGCCGGATGGAGCAGCCAGCCTTTGAAAATGTAAGAGTTCGATTTGCCAGTGAAACGGGGGTTGGAGGGGGGAAGCAAGGAGGATTTTCCATCTTTAGCTGAAATTAAAAAAACATGGCAGTCACCAAGGCAAGCCTTCCCAAAAAGGTTAGGAGCAGCTGCCTCCAAGTCTGAGAATACTGCTGTGTCAGATGCACACTGCGAGCAGCTCCCGTTAGTCTTTAAGTGGCTGGTATATTTTCAAGTTTTTCTCAGGCTGTATCTCCATCTTTTACAGGCCTCCCTGACTTAGTACCTGATCCAAACTATGTCCAGGCCTCCACCTATATCCAGAGAGCTCACCTCTATTCTCTCCGCTGTGCTGCTGAGGAAAAGTGCCTTGCCAGGTAAGGAGATGGGTGACTCCATGTTGCCAACTCTTCTGATTATATCATGAGTTTTGTAATATTTGGGATTTTCCCTGAATTCCCAGCTCCTGGAGTCAGGAGATTAGGGGAGAATCTGAACTTTCCTTTATAAAAGAAGTTTCTAACCCTCGTGGTTGCAGAGAAATGCTTGAAAACATGAAACTTAAAGGCCCAGAAACCTGAAGGCAAAGAAAAAGAATCCAATTTTTTCAATCTCATGATTTTTAAGACAATGATTTTTGAATGATTTTGAATGATCTCGTGATTTTTGAATTACCAACTCATGATTTTTGAATGTTTGGAGTTCATGATACTGTTGTTGCTACCTTGGTATTAATGAAGGGCCAGCCAAAAATCTGGTCTAATTTGGAAAGCTCTTGGGGCCCATAGGCCATGTGGGTAGTCCCAAGAACTGCTTGGTTCTGGCTGAACCGGATGGAGATATTGCAATAACGTTTCCGCTTCCGGTGCTAGCTGTGAATTCAGAGGTGTGCAAACTTGTAGCCAGGAAAGGCACTAAACAGGAAGTCAAGGAGAGAATGAATCTGAGGATTGTTGTTATACTGTTGTACAACCCTTTTCTGCACATGTCCAGATTTCTGAGAAGGGTCAAAAAATTTCAACAAAAACTTTTTCTTATTAGAAAAAAATCATTTGTCCATTGTGTGGATACAATGGAATTTGAAGATTAGTGTAACTGTTCTTTCTAGTTCATACACTGAATATATTGGTGATTATGTTCTATTATGATAGATAGATAGATAGATAGATAGATAGATAGATAGATAGATGCCAACAGCAATAATAGTCTCTGGAATTTACTTGGCATTTCTGTAGCTGCTTAAGGCAGTGCTGTGCTGAATATAATGAAACATTGCCTTTGCTTGGTAAGGACCAGATTCTGATATTGCTGCACACATTGGGTAGTATCTTACTCTGCACTTATTGCCATTAACATCAGTGTATTAAGGTGTTGTTTGAAAGGAGTAAGGGTATCAAAATCTGGCCTTAATTAAGCAGATGTGTCTTGGAATGCACAGGATTAGCAGATGTGGCTCGTAGTGATCTTAATGAGGGACTGGATTATTTTACTTGACGTATTTTTGTTCCCCTTGCAATGACTCATCTCAGCTTCTCTGCACTGTAAAGTTGAAAGCACACATAGAATTGCAATCAGTTCCTGTGCTCAAAATGAACTTTGTCTGAAGAGCCCACTCAGAGCTGGGCAGCTGTTCTCAGCTGGACTCTACGATGAGGGGACAGCAAATTTAGCACCACTTAAACCCAACATTTAGCAATTGGTGCCTTGGCCTTGTCACACTCTGTATAACCCTTCTCCTCCAATGGGGTAGCAGAGCCTTTTCCTGGTAGAAGAAGTGAGTTCTCCTGGCCAATGTGGAGCAGTTTCTGATCTTTAACAGGGTATGCCATGGTGATAATAAAATGGGAAAATGTGAGTGCTGAGAGTTGTTCTGGGGGGGGGGGGGTGAACTTTGCAAGTTGCAAGGCGGGGAGGCTCTGTCCTTTTTTAAAAAAAAATTAACTTTTCTCCACTAAGGAGAATCTTAATACAGATTTATTTGCTGTTATTTTTCAAATCTGCTCTAGCTCCCATACTGCTGAGCAAAACTTCAAAGAGCCACTTGCTACTAGCCATATTGGAAGAGAAAATACTGCTTCAAACTGAAAAGCTGAAACGAAAAGTTTTGACTTAAAATCAAACCCAAAAGGGATACATCAGCTTTAACCTAAATTCAGGAACAGCTTCTGAGCCAAAAAAAATGCATTTTTCAGCAAAAAAATCTATTCGCTGAAAAAAATTCCCTCCACTCCAAGTAGAAGCTCACTCAGCCCCATCCCTCAGCCCCTCCTGTGCTCAGATGTCCCCAGCTGCTTTCAGGGTAAGTGAGTTTCACCCATCTCCTCCATTTCCTTCCTTTTAACCCCTTCAGCACGGCCTACACTCCCGAGGCCACCGACTACGACATCCGGGTGCTGCTGAGGTTCCCGCAGCGGGTGAAGAACCAGGGCACAGCAGACTTCCTGCCCAACCGCCCCCGCCACAACTGGGAGTGGCACAGTTGCCACCAGTAAGTTGAGGAGAACTTGGCACTCTTCAGCACCTTACAAGTCCATCTCTGGGTGACAGGCCCTTGCCACTGGGACTTTCCTTTGGTGGGCAGAGGCTGGTATCCAGCCATGGGGAGCCACCCAGGCTCTGGTTCAGTAAAGTAGCTTGAGCACATGCTTCAGCATTTTGCTGAATTGGGGCCTATGTCAATATACTGAGGGTGAGAACCACCTCTGGCTATAGATCAATGGACTGGCCTCCTCCATTCCTGCTCCCATCTTGCCTTCCTCTCACCGTTTTCTTGTTCCCTCACTCCAACCCTTTTCTTCTTTCTTCTTTCCTCTGCTCCTCTTTTCTTTCCTCCTTTCTCTGCAAAATTTATTTATCGTACCCCCCAATCCCAAAACCATTTCCCTGCCAGCTCCCCTTCCTGTCTCCATAAGCCCCGTGCTGCTCAGGGTGAGTGTCCTGTGCTGGTCCCCAAGGGTCAGGCCACATCATCACAGACCCCTGAACTGAGCACCATGGGCAAAGAGAAGGTCGGGCTTCTAATGCTGTGACTGCGTTATGGGAGCAGGTGGCTTTCAAGAAGCCGCACCCTCCATCGCTCAGAGCCTCAGCATTTTCCCAATGTGAGGTGAGGAGGATCTGGGATCCTGCCACTTTCCCTGCTCCCACCCACTCCTGAGCTGCTCTGATGCCCCTGAACCCACCCAGCATGCATCTATGAATATCTCTGTGGTACACACCTCTGCCCTGGATTTCCTCCAGGCACTATCACAGCATGGATGAGTTCAGCCACTATGACCTGCTGGATGCACCCACGGGGAGGAAGGTGGCTGAGGGACACAAGGCTAGCTTCTGTCTGGAGGATACCACCTGCGACTTTGGGAACCTGAAGCGCTATGCCTGCACTTCACACACCCAGGTGAGAGGAGGGGGAGATGTATCCAATAGATCCAGGACCACTCTACCCTCTGACTGCAATTTAGTGCAGGGCTTTCTTCCCCTATTGGCCCAGTGTCCTAGGACACCCAGCTGTGTGAGTGGGCAGGGACAGTCACCTCTGGGAGCTGGGGAAGGGATTAGCGAGTGCCCAAACCTGGTCAGGAATCTCCCTCATGGCATCATACCAGTGCAAGTGTTACACCTCCCTCTGGAATATCAAGTAGCCTCAGGTGGGCATGTCCTATTGATTTCCTGGCAGGAGTGCCAGAGCCCTACCTAAAGGGGGAGGGGCAACCTCACCCCCTGCCAAGCCAGAGGGGGGCTGGGGAGCAAAAGCAGCCCCCTGCTTGTGTCCTGGGCTCCCCGCCCAGGACACATAGAGGGACCCAGGCTCCCCACAGCTGCCCGCACAGCTCTTCCAGACCTGGCTCCAGCCCAGTGGGGGAAGAGGGCTCAGAGCCATAGCCTGGCTCTGCTATGAGCATGGTGGGCAGTTGTGGGGAACCTGGGTCCCTCCACCTGCCCTGGGTGGGGGACTTGGGCCAAGGGTACCCTCAGCTGCCCCACACCCCTGGCAGGTGGAGGGACCCAGTCTCCCCTACAGCTGCTGCCTGGGCTCCCCAGGTGGGCTTCCTCCATGCTGGCCTGGCTGCAGGGTTGAGGGGGGCCAGAGAAGAGGGGAAGGGGGCAGAGTACACCCTGGTGAAAAGTGGACCTGCAAGGCCCCCTCTCTCCCCCCTAGTTCTGGTGCCTCTGTTTCCTGGGCTTGCCCAGTGCTAGGGAAGGAGAGGGACCCAAGGCAGCAGTATCTTTGGCTGAGCACTCAGTAGTGCTTTTATAGGTATATAGGACTAGTGGGCACTCCACACTTGAATCTTTCTGATGCTCACATATATAAGTGTACCTATTGGGTTTCTGGGAACTGGGCGGGCAGAAGCCTGCCCACTGCTAAAGGATCCCCCCACAGCCTAAGGGGAGGACCCACAGGACCACAGAAGCCCACTGATTACGGGGGACAACTAATAAAAGAACAGGGACGGGAGTGAGGTCAGAGGGTCATAAGAAGGGAGCCGGACGAGGACACCGAGCAGAGAACCCCGGACAGCGCCTACTGCTCCTCGAAGGCATCAAGGGAGCCAGTGGACGCCGCCCAGAGGAACTCTGCCCGGATACGTGAACGGACCAGGGACCGGAAACAAGCCCTACAGTCACCGGAGTCTCCATCGGCCAACCTCCTCTCCCTGGTCGTGTAGATGGCTTTTTTAGCCAGGGCGAGGAGGAGGTTGACCAGGAGGTCCCGGGACTTCGTGGGGCCACTGATAGGGAGTGCATAGAGAAGGAGGTGAGGGGAAAAGTGCAGCCAAAAACACAACAGGAGATTAGTGAGGATTTTGGTCTGTGTATGAATTGGGTTTCCGGGAAGTGGGCGGGCTCTGCTAAAGGATCCTCCCCCAGCCTAAGGGGAGGACCCACAGGACCACAGAAGCCCACTGATTACGGGGGACAACTAATAAAAGAACGGGACGGGAGTGTGGTCAGAGGGTCATAAAAAGGGAGCCTAACGGGGACACTGAGCAGAGAACCCCGGACAGCGCCCACTGCTCCTCGAAGGCGTCAAGGGAGCCAGCGGACGCCGCCCAGAGGAACTCCGCCCGGATACGTGAACGGACCATGGACCGGAAACAAGCCCCACAGTCACCGGAGTCTCCATCGGCCAACCTCCTCTCCCTGGTCGTGTAGATGGCTTGTTTAGCCAGGGCGAGGAGGAGGTTGACCAGGAGGTCCCGGGACTTCGTGGGGCCACGGATAGGGAGTGCGTAGAGAAGGAGGTGAGGGGAGAAGTGCAGCCAAAAACGCAACAGGAGATTAGGGAGGAGCCGGTATAGGGGCTGCAACCTGGCGCACTCTAAGTAAACGTGCGCCAGGGTCTCCCTCACGCCGCAGAAGGGGCAGGCGTCTGGGACAGGGGTAAACTGCGCCAAATACACGCCCGTGCTCACAGCCCCATGGAGGAGCCGCCAACTGATATCCCCGGCGGGCCTCGGGACCAGGGTGGAGTATAGGCTGGCCCACCGGGGGCCGGTCAGGTCCACGGGGCAGGGGCCCGATGAAAAGGTCCGGAGGGCCATATATTAGTGTAGCTGGGCAGTTATCCCGCTCTGGTTGAAAAAGGCTGGGCTGATTGGAGAAGTAGCCACAGTGAGGCCACAGCCCAATCAGGCCACACCTGGCCCTGTTATAAGGGCTCAGAGGGGAGCTGGCTCACTTTCTTTTCAGTCTTGGAGAGAGAAAGACCTGGTTGCCTGGGAATAGGGTACCTGAAACAGAGCAGTGCTGGGGAAGGGCAAGAGGAGCTGGGGAGCTCTAGCCTGGCAACTCCCCAGGCTGAAGCCTTGTTAAGGGCCTATGCAGGTACTGGGGCTGGGAAGTGCAGCCTGGGGTTAGACAGAGGCATCTGGTCTGAACCCCTTGCCAGTGATGAGTGGCCATGACAGACTGCAGTTTGCCCCAGTGAGTGGGAGCTAGGGATGACTGGCAGTAGCCACTGACACAAGGTGGGTTTAGAGGGTTGGGGGTTCCCCTGGGAGGGGACACCCAGGGTGTGGGGGTACTGATGGGGCAGAACCCTGAGGTAAAGGACACTAGGGTCCAGGAGGGGCATGAGGCAGATGAGCCACTGGCCAGCAGAGGATGCTCTGAGTGCTGGATGAGCTAATTCCCAAACTACTAGCAGGAGGTGCTGCACCAGTGAGTCTCAGCTCTGCTGCAGCAGGGGTGAGCAAAACACAGATGCACCAATTTTTCCTGAAATGAGGTAAAATAGCTATTCCAGCTGGGCACAGGAATCCACTCCAGTATTTTCATATAGCCATCACAGGCGTCACATGTAATGGACAGAGACCTCAGACTGCTCTTTCCCTTTGCATTCAAAACACCTGAACTGGATTCTTGTGTCCACCTGGAATGGACTCTGCATGCAGCCCTTGGGAAGGAGAAGAGCCTGAACTGGATTCCTTTGCCCACATGGAATGGACTCTGCAACACTGCTCCTGGGAGGAAAACGTGTTTTGCATTAGCAGAAGTTGCAGACTAGACAGGCCACCTGCACAGAATTGAGCCGTGTAGATAATTCCTGAACATATTTCTATATTAAGAAAGAGCGAGAACAACAGAAAAGGAAAACTGAGAAATGCTAAAGATAAAAAGCAAAGTCCAAACCCTGTGTTATGCAGGAGGTCAGACTAGATGAACTGATGGTTCTGTCTGGGCTTTATGAAGCATGAGCACTGCTCTTTCCTTCTGTCAGGGCTTGAGTCCCGGTTGCTATGACACCTACAATGCTGACATCGATTGCCAATGGATTGACATAACAGACGTTCAGCCTGGAAATTACATCCTAAAGGTTGGTTTTCCTGTAATGTTGGACTTTTCTGTATGGGCCGTTGCCATGAATAGATCTAGGCAGTTACTTGTGAAATCCATGGTACTGGATTTTGGTTTGTGTGTGTCCACGGCCCCATTGCCGGTCCCCTTGGTTGTGAACATCCATCCACACAGCATGTGAATAACATGGCTGATCAGACATTCTTCTGAGAACAGAAGCAGCTGCATGGAGGGCCAGTCACAAGCTACGCATTGCCAATTAGCAGTAACAGTAGGGGAGGGATATGAAAATGAAACAAAAACTGGTCACCCCTGAGAACAAATGGAAAGAGAGCCATTGTGTACTCATACTCAAATACTTTTTAGGACCAAATTAAGCCCTGCTACAAGCAGGCACAATGCCACTCAGTTCAAGGGAAGCTAAGCCCAATTAAAACCAGGGCTGAATTTGACTTTGTTTACATCTTTTATTTATATAATTTGAACATTTGCTACAGAGAAGCAAGATGGTTGCGTCAGGATGACAAGCTGTTTTCTTGGAAGAAAGTGGAGGCATTTTACCTGTAGAAGAAACCATAAAACTAAAAAAATGTGACAGTATAAAAGCAAAACTGCCCATAACAGTTTGTTTCCTTAAAAGGAATACACCTCCCATAAATGTGCAATTTTCATTGCAAAAAAATCTAGTTGTACGTGATAATATACATTACAGTAGAGCCCAGGGACCCGCCAAGAACTGGGCCCCATTGCACTAGGTGCTGTACAGCCACAGAATAGTAGCTAGACACAAGGGATGGGAAAGGGGTGTAACATGCAATTCTCTCTCTCTCCAGTGACTATCAGAGGAACTGTTTCCTGATGTGGTCTTTGTCTTGTTTTCTCAGGTTCAAGTGAACCCCAAGTACATGGTGCTGGAGTCAGACTTCACTAACAATGTTGTGAGGTGCAATATTCACTATACTGGACGCTATGTTGCCACTACAAACTGCAAAATTGCCCAGTAAGAGCACTTGTGAAACTCTTCCCACTCCTTGTCTGTCTCCCTGGGTTCTTCCATGGTTCCCGTTGCTGCCGTATACAGGCATCTCATCTTTTTCTTCTGCCTCCATCACTTCTTGGTGGTGTGGACTTCAAGATGAAAAGGGAAATGTGAGGATGGAGCTGCCACGGAGTTGCTAATGGGGAGGGACATGGGAAATGCAGAAATGGTACTTGAATGCAGAGGCAAGTCTTTCCAGAACTAGACCTGAGGGTCTAGTGCAGCAATTCTCAAACTTCATTGCATCATCCCCCCTTCTAACCAGGGCTGCCAGGGGGCCCCCGCCGCCGAATTGCCACCAAAACCTGGAGCAGAAGAAGCTCCAGGGGCCCAGGCCCCACCAGAGTTTTCCGGGGCCCCCAGAGCGGGTGAAGGACCCCACTGCAGGGGCCCCAAAAAACTCTCGTGGGGGCCCCTGCGGGGCCCAGGGCATGGGACAAATTGCCCCACTTGCTCCCCCCTTCTGGGCAGCCCTGCTTCTGATAACAAAAATTACTACACAGCTCCAGGACAGGGGACAAAAGACTGAGCCCTGTTGCCCTGGATGCGGGGTAGGGGCAAAGCTGAAACCCAACAGCTTCTACCCTGGGTGAGGGGGCATGTAACCTTGGCCCTGGGCCCCACTACGTCTGAAGTCCAAGCCCAATTCCCACCACCCAGGGCTAACACCTGTCTGGGTGGCCCCATTAAAATGGGGTCCCAGCCCACAGTTTGAGAACCCCTGGTCTAGTGGAGCAACACTTAACACCTGAAATGGAGTAGTTCTGTATCCAGCTGCCACTTTCAGAATGATCTGCCCCCCAAGCAAC
Organism: Chelonoidis abingdonii; assembly: GCF_003597395.2. NCBI lineage: Eukaryota > Metazoa > Chordata > Testudines > Testudinidae > Chelonoidis > Chelonoidis abingdonii. The sequence continues at coordinate 31,209,749 of NC_133777.1, forward strand.
CCTCTTCCACAGAACTAAAAACACCTTGCTTTACTCCCTTTCTCAATGTTAGGCTGTGGTCTCATCAACACCATTCCCATGAGATGTCTCCACCGTTAATTCTTAAGCATGAAACATCATGTGCCTCTTAAGTCATTTCCTCTACTCCTACCACTTGTTCCCCTATGCCAGGCCTGTGCAGGCTTGTTCCCCACACTCTGCTGCTTCGCACAACCTAGGGTAATTCAAGTACATAACTAGGGACCCAGAGCTCTGGGTTCTTGTTTCAGCTCTGCCACTGATCCACTGGGTGACCATGGGCAAGTCACTTAACGGCTTGGTTTTCAGAGGTGCTGAGCACCAGCCACTCTCATTGACTTCGCCACCTCTAGAAATCAGGCCTTTAACCTGCTTAGGTCTCCACCTATAAGGTGTGGTGAATCTTTGCACAGGGGGCATGATGATTAAGAGATTGTCAGTGAAGCACATGGAGAGCCTCAGCCAAAGGGGCTAGTTACCCAACTGAGTCACAGCAGCACTTGGTTCACATAGGAGAATTATGCTACCTTTCCACTTTCCCTATCCCAGAGGCCACTAGGGAAGGTCAGTTTGACCCTGGGACAAGTTAGAGCAACCTCAGGGCTGCTCTAACTTCCACTAGTGCGCGCAGCTCCCAAACAGCCTGCTTCACAAGCCAGGAGCACAAAAACACGTTGCGTGCTGTCCCCAGCCCCACCATCCCCCACCTTGCCCCTCCTTAGCCCAGGGTTGCCCCTACACAGGTCCCATCACAGCCCTCTCTCTGGGTGTTTGGGAAGCACTGTGGTGTCTATGAACACCATTAGCGCACAGCTAGGGAAACCAGCACAAACAGGACTGCCGCAGTGAAGCTCTCCCAGGACTGCCAAGTGACAGCAGTTGGTTTGGACACAGTAACCAAGAGGGGGGAAAAATTAAATTATTTTTCTTTACATTTTTCTCATAAAAAACACTTTGCAATTGGCTGACGCTTGGTCCTGAATGGAAAAAAACAACTCCCATGGCCAGCCAAGGCACTGGCAGGGAGGACTGCAGGCTACAGACATCATACCACCTTAGAAGGTGGAGGGATTCCTGCCAGGCACTGCTAGGGGTCCTGGGAGCTGCTTCCCCCACCACTGCTCCATGCTGCAGTGGGATAGGATGCCTTGCCAGTATTCGATGAGTTGTGGATTTCAATTAAACTCACAGGCTGAAGTCCTGGCCCCATTAACATCAGTGGGAGGTTTGCCATTGATTTCAGTGGGGCCAGGGTTTCATCCATAGGTCCTCCAGATCCCAGGGAAGACCAGGCTGTATTTTATGGGGTCTGGGATTTCCAGATTGTTTTGTAGCCCTCTGGTACCTAACTCCCTTTCAGGATCTGGGCCATGATGGCTGTGCTAGTTGACAGCTGAACCTTACCTGGGCTACCTCTAGCTTCACATAACAAGCCACAATAAAGTTAGTCCAATTTTTCCATTGAAATTTTTTTCAGTGGAAATTAGCTTTTTGACGAAAATTTAAAATGTTCATTTTGGTCTTTATTACTACAGATTTTCTGTGCACATTTCTAGTAAACATTTTAGTTTTTCAGTTTAGTTTTTGGTTTTCAAAAATTGAAAATTTTTACTAAACGCATGTTTACCAAAAAAAGGGGCAGGAGAAGGGCCACACAGGACTTTGTTTCTTTGGGGCTTTTTTGTTTGTTTGTTTGGGGGGGGGGGGGGACATTTTCCAACCACTTGCTGAGTGCTCTTATTTTCCCCTTGCAGGTCATGATCCACAGGGAGGGATGCATGACACCTGACCCCACCTCCCAACCCAAATTCAACACTTTCAAGTTGGAACTTGAGATGTCCGCTTCTGGGGTGCATGATCTAGTGGGGCATAAGACGTTTCTCCATTCCAGCAGCCCCCGGAGACAAAAAAAGTATTTCTCAATTTTAAGAACATGAGGGAAATGAGAGTGATTACTTTAAATATTTTTAAACTTAACTTTTCTTCAATCTTTGGGGCTTTTTTCTGTTTCCAAGTGGAGTTTGCTGATTTAGGTTAAATAAAACAAGGGTTATTACTGCACCAGGCACTACCAGTATCTGTAGATGACATGCTATATCAGTAGATAGCTCTATAGTCTAAACTGTGCCCAGCTGTACAATATGGGGCTGTCTTTTTGTGCAGGCTTGCTAGTGACATTACAAATCCTAGTCCCCAGCCTCACAGTAAGACTACAGCTGTGATCTGGGTATATTTTATTATTTATAATCTGACACCAATGCACCCCAAATAAGAACTAAGGTGAAAAGTTTCAAATGCAACCTCTGGTTTTGTCTATGTTCCTGAGTGGCCAGTCTAAGACTTCTTGGGTCTGATTGTCAGAGTTACTAAGCACCTGCAGTTCCCATTGCCTTCAGCTGGAATAGTGGGTATTCAGGGCTTCTGAAATCAAGCTCAAATTATTCTGCTTTAGGACACCCAACATTTAGCCAAATCTCTAGGGCTAAAATCTGCTTTCAGTAACTGCAATGTTAATACAAAGTTATTTTGTTATTTGTATTGCCATATGCCTAGCAGTCTGAGCCATGGACCCAGGCCCCATTGTGCTAAGTGTTGTTCAGATACAGAACAACAAGCCAGTCCCCATCCAAAGAATTGACAAATTAAGTAAAACAATGTAATGCCACTTAGTACTGACATCACAGTCAGAGGGGTTACTCCTGATTTACATTGGTAAACCTGAAATCAGAATCTGGTGGGGAGTTTTAATTTTTATTCAGTTTAAAGGGATGTTGTCAACTGAGTATTTATATTTTGTTTAAAAAGCCAGAAGGGATTAAAAAATACCTAATAGGACTGGAAATGTTTTAGTTTATGGTTTAAAAGAAAAATAATAATCACACTGGGTTGTTTTATAATTTTTTTTAAATTGCTGTTAAATTTTCCCCTGCAGTATTGTAAATCCAAACACCAACAGGGCAGGGGGATTGTGACAGTTTCGCCATGGGGTGCCACCTGGAAGTGGGTACAACTGAGCCCTCTGACCCATGGGCCTGGGCTCCCTCTGAAACTGCACTGCACTGCAAGCTGCAGACACGCTCCTGGTCTTACATTTCCACCAGCATATACAGAGGTAGGAACACACCCAGCTGCAGTTACATGCGGGGTCTCTGACTAAAGCCAAACTAACTCTCAGTTCCCCAGGCGTGCATGTCCCTCCAGAGTATAAACCCAAAATTATACTGTCTTGTGCTGTACAGGGAACCACAGCGTAAGCTCATAGATTTCACCACTTCCCAACTCAATGTGGAGAGGAATATGCAACAGCCTATCTGAGCTAAGATTCCCACACACTTCATTCCAAACTCACTGGTTTAGATTAAAATATAAAATACATTTATTAACTATGAGATTTTAAATGATTATAAGAGATAGCAAACAGATCAAAGTGGATTACCTAGCAAATAAACAAAAACCTAAGCTGCTTATACTACACAGATTGGATAAGAATAGCAGATTCTCATCCTAACTGATGGTACAGGCAGACTTGTAGATTTTTAAGGCACACGCGGCATTAGCTTTAGAGCTTGCGTTTCTCAGGTCTTCATACATAGGCTAGAAATCCCTTTAGCCTGGGCCTAGCACTTCCCCCCAGTTCAGTCTTTGTTCCTCAGGTGTTTCCAGGAGTCTTCTCATGGAGGGAGTGAAGAACAACAGATGATGTCACTCCCCTCCCTTATATAGCTTTAGCATGGGGCAAGAACCCTTTATTTTAAAACTTGGTTCCCAGCCCAATCTGTGGGGAAAATACTGACATCTGGAGTCCAGAGATGTGGTCTGTTCACATGATCTTGCAGTGTTATAGCAGCCATTGCTTACAGGCTGGTCAAAATGCCCACAGGAAGGTTAAACTATTCTGCAGTCACAGAATCATAGAATATCAGAGTTGGAAGGGACCTCAGGAGGTCAGCTAGTCCAACCCCCTGCTCAAAGCAGGGCCAATCCCCAAATAAAGCAACCCAGCCAGGGCTTTGTCAAGCCTGACCTTAAAAACCTCTAAGGAAGGAGATTCCACCACCTCCGTAGGTAACCCATTCCAGTGCTTCACCACTGTCCTAGTAAAAAAAGTTTTTCCTAATTTCCAACCTAAACCTCCCCCACTGCAACTTGAGACCATTACTCCTTGTTCTGTCCTCTGCTACCGCTGAGAACAGTCTAGCTCCATCCTCTTTGGAACCCCCTTTCAGGTAGTTGAAAGCAGCTATCAAATCCCCCCTCATTCTTCTCTTCTGCAGACTAAATAATCCCAGTTCCCTCAGCCTCTCCTCACAAGTCATGTGCTCCAACCCCCTAATCATTTTTGTTGCCCTCTGCTGGACCCTTTCCAGTTTTTCCACATCCTCCTTGTAGTGTGGGGCCCAAAACTGGACACAGTACTCCAGATGAGGCCTCATCAATGCTGAATAGAGAAGAATGATCACATCCCTCAATCTGCTGGCAATGCTCCTACTTATACAGCGCCAAATGCCATTAGTCCATTTTCTTTGCTGATTGGTCATCAGCCCCATCTGACTTCATCATTGTTGTACCTGAAAGGCTGGCTGTGGGTGTTTTCCAGAGTAAGCCCATATGAATATTGACTAGGGATCTGTATTTCAAAACTTCAAATACAAAAATGATACATGCATACAAATAGGATAATCATATTCAGCAAATCATAACTTTTCCAATGAGACCTCACATGACCACTCTTGTACAAAATGCATGATGTTTATGCCATAATCATATCATATCACTGTGAAGAATATCGAGTGCAGTGTCACAGAGATTAAGGGAATGAAAACTGGAAATGAAATTGACTAACAACAGAGGGTCAAACTGACTAGCCAAGTGAAGGGCAAAAATGGAAACATTCTCCCTTGTGACGAAAACCAGCAGAGAGAGCTTATGTAGGACCTAAGTGGTGAATAGACCCTTGTGCTGGCTCTCTGACAAGGAGTGAATTTTACTCTCCATGAAGCTGGTGCAAAATAAATTCAGTGTGACTACACTAACAGGTACTGTGTTAAGTACCCTCTGGGTATGTCTATACCACAAAAGCTGTGCAGGGCTAGTCTACTGGGGTTAGCATGAATCCAGCTAGAATGGCTGACAGTAGCAATGAAAACAGCACAGGGCAGGTAGTACAACCCAGCATGAGCCCTGGGTATGTACTTAGCTTACTAGCCCACACTGCCCTGTCTTTTTGGTTGTTGTTACCTGCACTAGCTGGATTCAAGCTAGGTCAGGTATGCTAGGCTGTGCACAGCTTTTGCAGTGTAAATATACCTTAAGTAACACTATTGCAGGGACAGCTGCAGCTGCACATGGGGTTATATTTCCCCAGGCTCCATAATGGAGGAGAGGGTGCCCTCAGAACAAAGCTCCAGAGCCAAACACTACCCTGTCCCCCCTGAATTTTGGATCTGAACCCAGCCTTTGTGGATCAGGACCAAGGCTTCTGATTTTGCACCACAATAGCCCAATGAACCCATATGTGATCAGTGAAAAGTTTAAAGCTATTACAGGTGATACAGTGCAATTATATTTTTGAGCCAACCAATGAAATAAAATCCTTTTTCAATCACTATGATGCAGGAAATGAACATTATTATTGATGTACCAAGTGCTTTTTGCCATTGTATCTGATGCTATAATATATGGCAATGAGTTTCAGAGCTGTTAAAGGACTAGAGCTACCCTGGGCTGATTTCTTCACCATCTACTTGACGTGACATGGATGGCCCCCACTTCCACATACTTCTCTTTCCCCCCCTCCCTCATGCTGGATCAGGAATGAAAATGAGGAATCCAGAGTCACTGCTAAGTGGAGAGGCTCCTCTGTGTTATGTTTAGAGATGGGCTCAAGCAGCAGTGTGTGGGTCTAGGTCTCAACCTTCCCAAAGTTCAGGGGAATTTGGCTCTGGGTTGTCTCCAGGTAGTCTTGAGCAAAGTAGTGAGAATTGGAACAGACACACCTGGGAGCTGCACGTTGCTGTAAGCACTGGAGCTAGAAGGAATTGATTGTTGGCGTCATGCGAGCTTAATCTCCGTGGTGCCTCTAGAGCAGAGTCACCTGATGGATACTTTGTGCCACCATGCATCTTGCATGGTTCTAGGCCCACACCAGAGATGTTGCACAGACCCAGTGCAATCTCAACAGGCTCCAATCTGGCCATGCCTATCCCTCCCTCCGCACCCTCCCCCGGCCTAAATGAATCCCCCACTGGAAAAAAGAGACTGCCCCATAATTCAATCCTGCTGCTCTTCCTGTTTCCACCCATGCCTCAGCACTCTCCACTACCTCCATCTCCCCTCCTACGCAAACCATGGGAGGGAGAAATCTTGGTTTCTTCTCTTCCTGTGGTCTTCCCTTCGGCCAAAGGGCTGTCACCTCTGACATGTACTTCATGGATGCCTGGACTTCACAGCCATAAGCAGAGAGAGAACTCAGCTTCTCCTGTGCTATAGATACAGGCCTCTACTCTCTGAGCTAAAGGAGACTTTCCCTTTGCTATAGTAGGGCTTTTATCAGATCTGGGCCTCCAGCCAGTAGGCAGAGCCATGATAATACTCGCTCAAAGCAGTTCTGATGCCATCCACTAGATGGCAGTGGTAGACAGACACACTGTGTACATGGGCAGTTTGCTGCTGGTACCAATCCCCCTGGTTTCAGAGTGCCTGCAGAAAAGCGATAGACAAAGCCTGAGAGGGCTGATACAAGTAAACAGCCACAAGTGCAGCAGAACCACTGCAGTCTGGAAATATACTGAGAATCTCTCCCAAGATGTGGTTTCCACTAGGCTGTAAATCTGGTGACCAGAGCCCTCGTTTTGCTTTTAATTCCCACCAGAAAGCAGGATGTGCAGGGGCCAGGAGGAAATGTAAAAAGAAAAATGTTAAACCTCAAGTTCAAAAAGGTTGTGTTAAGTGCTGGGTGAGGCTTGGGGCCTATTGTTACTTTAGCTGCCATCTAAGAAACCTTCAGGGCCCACCCTGGACAGCCAAGTCGCATGATTTGTTTCATGAAGGGTTGTGAGTTCAATCCTTGAGGGGGCCATTTGGGAATTGGTCCTGCTTTGAGCAGGGGGTTGGACTAGATGATCTCCTGAGGTCCCTTCCAACCCTAATAATCTATGATTCTATGAACACAGCTGGTGTGGGTCATGTTGGAATTCTACTCCTGGCCTAGACCTGTGGTGCTAGAGCTTGCAGCACGTCCACTGTCTTCCTGCCCGGTTTGCATTTCCATGGCAATGGGAACACAGCCTCGAGGCTGCCCAATCAACAAACACACAAAAAACCCGACCTAGAAACCACTGCAGAGCAGTGCCCCATCATCACAGTCCATCTCAAAGCAGACTAGCGCAGCTTGGGCAGGGCAGCAGGGTCGATGAATTTGGGGTCCACCAGGGATTGGTGGGTAGCTGAAACCTGTGCTCCAGTGTCTCTCCATGCAGCAATCTTCCTTCCACCCACACTCACAGTTTCCCTTCACTTTGGGGGTATTTGTGAGATATCTGGGCCTGAAGGCGCTCGTGGGACCCTGGGGTGATGAGCTGCAGTCAGCTGGTGTTCTTGGGGCAGTTGGCCTTCACATGCCACAGCTCATTAGATTTGAAGCATCGCCCAGCTGACTGTGGTCTGGGGCGAGCTGGGTGATTGGAGAGTAGGGTGGTGGGACAAGAAGGCATCTGGGGTTTCCCTGGCTGTGTGGAGGGCTGTTCCTTGTGAGGTGGGGGACTTGGGCTGACTCCGATGGTGGGGTGTCATCTCAGGTTTCCCCTTCTGTTATCCACACCAACTGCTACTAGCTTCTTCTTCTCCGCCACCTCCACCAATTTGGCTCCGATCTCCCCTGCTTCTATTAAAGTTTTGGGCTTCCCATCTAGGATGTACCTTTCTATTTCCTCAGGAACACCCTCTAAGAACTGGAGAGACAGATCTTCCGGAGACTTAACATTTGCTCCTGACATCCAGGCATCACAATTTTTTACAATGTGGTAGGCGTGTCGGGAAAATGCCACCTCCGGTTTCCACCTTAGAGCTCTGAACCGCTGACAGGCATGCTCGGGTGTTAGTCCCATTCTAATTCTGGCCTTGAGTTTAAAAAGTTCATACTTGTGCATGTGTTCTTTCAGCATTTCAGCTGCCACCACTGCTAAGGGTCCACTGAGTTGTGGCCGTAGCTCCACCACATACTGGTCTGTAGGGATGTTGTACCCAAGGCAGGCCCTTTCAAAATTTTCTAAGAAGGCCTCTGTATCATCGCCTACCTTGTATGTGGCGAATTCTTTAGAATGGGCAGTGATACCGGAGAAGGATTGTTAGGGCTACTTAATTGATCCAGCTTAGACTTTTCTAGCTCTGAGTGCTTCAGCTCCACTTCCAAATGCTTCACCTCTCTCTTCTCCTCCTCTTCCACCTCCAAGCACTTCATTTCCACTTCCTCCTCCAAGCACTTGTCCTCCGCTTCCAAGCGCTTCATCTCTAGGAAGAAACTCCTTTCGTCCTCAGCTAGAACTCGGCCTGAGTTAAGGGCATCCCTCCATCCTGGCCCCAGAATCCCGGTTGGAGGAGGGCTGACCCTTCCGTTCTGGGAAATCTCCATTACCCCATTCCCTCCCTGCATTTCCATCATGGAGCTGGATGTCTGGGCTTGATCTGGGTCTGTCTTCTCTGTGGTGTGCCGCTTTGGGAAGACTGGATTCTCTAGGGTTTTGGTGCCCAACCTCAACCTCATGCACAGGGCTGCCTTACTCTAGCCTAGCTATTTCGTTGGAAAAAAAATAAAATAAACTGCTTGTTGGACTCCCTAGCTTGGCAGGCTGAACTCTTTGCATGCCTGTTCTCCCTCAGGCAGAAAAGAAAGAAAGAAGGAAAGAACTCCCTGGCTTGGCTTTGCAGGCTATCAAAAGGAAAAATGTGTCCTTTTAAAATGCTGAGATCTGTGCTTCTGGTCCAAAATGATCCCATACTCTGCCACCGTGTCAAGGCTGATTCCTCTCTCTGGCATTTCAAGTGGGGGCCTGCAAGGATTCTAAAAATTAATACTGGCCAGTCCAGGCTTGTATTAAATTCCCAAGGTTACAGCTTCTCTCTGACCTTGGATGGGTAGATGCTGCCACCAGAAAAATGCAAAAAAAATCCCCAACCCTTTGAACCCAGGAAGGTGCACTTGGGAATTACTCCCTGTGGGATACCCTCAAGCTCTTTCACCCTATTCCCGGGGAAGAGCTGAGAAAAAAAACAAAGGAAATCAGCTGTTGCCACCAGCTAATTAAACAACATATGCACAAACCTCTTAAGACACAACAACCCAATCCTGTTCTTAAAAAAGGTACATTTTATTAAAAACAAAATGAAAGAAAATACATCTGGAATTTAGGCTATTGCTAGATTTAAAAAGAGAAAATATAATAATTAAGCATCAAGAATGATATTCTGAAGGTCCATCTTAAAGATGATGAGCAAAACAAAAGCAGATGGGGTTAGCACAGAGGAGTCCACAAGCCATACAGAAATAAAAGAGATATACCTAATCGTGTCTTCCTAGACTTCCTGATATACTTACATATCTGGGATTTCAAATAAGTCATTCTAGGTATTATCTGGTGATTTTCATACCTGGCCTACAGCTTTTTACAGCATAGCTCTAGCCCTGTCTCTCATCTCCGGGAGAACAACCATAGACAGACCGACAAAAGGAGAGTCTTGTTTCAATTTTAAAAAGTTCTAGCTTTCCCATTGGCTCTTTTGGCCAAGTGCCCACTCACTTCCTTTTACCTATGCACGCAGTCAGACTTTTTAACCCTTTACAGATAAAGCAAGTAGAGAACAGCTACCAAGAGGGATTTTATAGCTACTGGCTGGCTGGATGTCCGTAAATGGGAGCTCCCCACCCTGCTTCATTTATCACAGAAGAGCTGAGTAGGAAATAGTTTTTCCCATCCCACAATCTTTTTTTTAATATTTTACCATGCTGCATAGGGCTGAAAAGTCAAGAGCTTGAAAATATCTGCAAACCAATAAACCCCCCTCCCCCCCACCAAAAGACCTTCTCGATTGGATCAATCAACTGATTTCTTTAGCTAGTTTTGAAAAAATTTGACCTTTTAAATCTTTTTAAAGTATAAAATTAACTACAATTTTGAAACCAAAAATCATTTTGAACCAAAAAATGAAGCTTTTCATTTTTAAAAAAATGATGAAACGAGACTATTTGGAAACATTTTTTTTTCCAAAGCCGGAGATTCATCAACACCAACCGTTGCTTTGAAACAGTTTTGGTTTCACTACCTTGCCATTTTTCAATGCCAAACATTTTGTTGGAAAATGCCCACCCGGCTTTAGTTCCAAGGCACCATTTTGCCCTCTGGCTTTTCAGAGTAGCACTGCACTTTAAGGGCACATCCTCCTCCAGATGTAAGCTCTGACCTTACACTGAGGATACCAAAGAAACCATCTTATTTCTCAGTCTCTAGGGAAGGTAAAGTCACGTCACTGGAGCCCTTGGCAGGCAAAAAGTAGGAAAACCAGAAACCCTGCTTCTCTGAGACCTCTTATAGACTCATAGACTTTAAGGTCAGAAGGGACCATTATGATCATCTAGTCTGACCTTCTGCACAATGCAGGCCACAGAATCTCACCCATCCACTCCTGTAACAAACCCCTAACCTGTGTCCGAGTTATTGAAGTCCTCAAATTGTGGTTTGAAGACCTCAAGTTGCAGAGAATCCTCCAGCAAGTGATGGGGTCTAAATTAACTGTTACGACTCAACAAAGCGTCATAGATACTTCTCTGAAAACATCTGCTGAATGTGCAGCAGCAGTCAAACAAGCTAACAAAATGTCAGAAACCATTAGGAAAGGGATAGATAATATGACAATGAATATCACAATGCTGCTACTATATAAATCCATGGTATACCCATACCCTGAATACTGTATGCAGTTCTGGTCACCTCATCTCAAAAAAAGATATATTGGATTTGGAAAAAGTACAGAGAAGGGCAACAAAAATTATTAGGAGGGTGGAACAGCTTCCGTTTGAGGAGATATTAAAAGTATTGGGATTGTTCATCTTGGAAAACAAACAACTGAAGGGGGATATGATAGAAGTCTATGAAATCATGAGTGGAGTGTAGAAAGTGAATACGGAAGTGTTATTTACCCCTTCACATAACACAAGAACCAGGGGTCACTCAATGAAATCAAGAAGCAGCAGATTTAAAACAAACAAAAGGAAGCATTTCTTCATACAACGCACAGTCAACCTGTGGAACTCTGCCAGCTGATGTTGTGAAGGCCAAAACTAGCAGCAGCAGCAGCAGCAGCCAGGGCCAACCAGAGTTGGGGGAAGCTGGTACAAATTACTGGGGCCTGGCTTCCCCAGCCCTGTTTAGCCAGTCCGCCTTTGCTGGAGGGGGGAGGAGGCGAAAAAATTTTCACCCGGGTCCGAACCCACTCTCAGCAGCCCTGGCAGTAGGAGCCAGAGCAGGTCTCTTTGGAATGTAAGGTACTAGCAGTAATGGGGAAGTTTAGGACTAACAAGAAGCCCAGATATGCTGTGCACCTGGGAGGCTGCCCCTTCCCAGCCTACCTTGCTGCCTGTGGTCACTTGTTTCAAGAACCAACTTGTCCCTGCTGTAAAGGCCACAAGCAAACCATGTTCTTACATGTCTTTCTTCTGCCTCCCCCCAACTGGAGACCCAAGCAACCTCCCAGAGGGGAGCCAAGGAAATGGAATCCTTGAAAAACAAAGTCCTCAAAGGGAGTCTGGGAAAGCAGGTCAAGGCTGAGTCAGACAGGAATGACCAGTGTGTGGCAGCCCTTCAACACATTCCTCCCACTTTTAACTCTTGGCTGGCAGGAGGCACAGGAGTGCTAGCCAGGGGGTCTGCTACCGCAAAGCCACAGGCCTACACTGCTGCTGCTGTGTCAGTGGGAGGCCAGGGAAGGCAACTGCCTTACTCGGCACTGATAGCACTTGCTGGACAGGTAATAGTAACTGGCTTGGTAGAGGGAGCTGCCCTCTACCAGCAGGTAGACTGCAGCCAGGAACAGCGGTAAACATCATCCATGCAGCTCCAAACAGGCCCTGCTATTCCAGACCTGGGCCCCTCAGACAGCCCTGGCAATGTCCTCCTCCCACCCTTCAGTGATTCCTGACTGCCCTCCCCAACCCTGTGATGCCCCTCAGTCCCAAACTGAAGCCTGACCTCCAGTCCTGGCCAATCATACCCAGCTTTGCCAGTGCCCCTCAGCAGGGCCGGCTTTATGACCGGCAGGGCCCAACTGGAATACTCAGCAGTGGTCCGGGGCTTCGGCAGCACTTCGGCAGCGGGGCGTCTGCTCTGGGTCTTCCATGGCACTGAAGGACCCCCCGCCGCCAAAATGCCACCGAAGACCTCCAGAGCAGACCCCCTGCTGCTGAAATGCCGCTGAAGACCCTTAGAACAGGGCCCCCTTAGGCACGGGGCCTGATTCCAGGGAATCGGATGAATTGGCTTAAAGCCAGCCCTGCCCCTCAACCCAGCTGCTATCTCCCCTTGCTATTCCAGTTCAGGGAGCCTGGTACTCCATAGAGCCAAGCAAACCTACTTAGCTCAGTCCTAACCAACCCCACCCCCTGTTCTTCAGCCCCCCTGGGTCTTGTTTTCTGGCCTCCCCATGTCCCCCACAGCCCCTCACTGGGATCACCAGTCTGGCTGCATTGCTATGGCGTTTGTGCTGTGCCAGCTGCAATGGGACTCCCCAGAAGTTGTGTCTCCATGGAGTGGGGCATATTAATCCTCTGATGTGCTTGTGTGCCCATTTCCCAAGGGCTGCGACCAGCTCCCGGTCTGCTGTGGGAGTCCACAGCCCCAGTCGAGGAGGAGAGATGATGATGAGACCGTAACTAGCTGTTGCACTCCTCACAGAGGACTGAGCCCTCCTGCCTCTTGCCCCACCCAGTGGAGTTATTCATGGAAACACCCTGGTTCTTCGACAGCCCAGCCTTCACATCATATAAGCACCCTGCCTGGGAGGCGCTGGCAGGGGCGTAGCAGCATTTGGCTGGGCTCCCAGACAATGCACCTCTCCTCCCAGCCTGAGTCATGGATTTTAAGACCAGCAGGACCCACTGCGATCATCTCATCCACCCTCCTGCAGCACAAACCAGAGAACCTCACCCAGTGACTCCTGCAGCCAGCCCAGAACAGCTGCTTGAGCTGGCTGCCTGCTTCCTTCCCACAGGAGGGAGGGATAGCTCAGTGGTTTAAGCATGGGCCTGTTAAACCCAGGGTTGTGAGCTCAATCCTTTAGGGATTTGGGGCAAAAATCTATCTAGGGATTAGCCTTGCTTTGAGCAGCAGTTCTAGACTAGATGAGATTCTGTGAAACAATCAGTGCCCCAACGCTCAGCTTTTTCTCACAGACCCTTTTGTTAGTGGCCCTCTTACCCCTTTCCCAATGCCCTGTGGTGCTGTTGCCCTTCCCTCCCTCCCCACCCCCGAACCCAATTTACAGACCTTGGTGCCGTGACTGGGGAGGAGACGGCTGTGTCACCTGCAGGTTCAGGTGTAGCAGCCAGCAGCATTGGGGCTACTCTTGAAAAGGCTTCAGCAATGGTCATTGCTACTCTTTAATGGGCCAGAGAGGTCTGTGCATAGGGACATAAAACCCCTTCTCCCCTCAACAGAGCTGAATACTCAGCCAGTGCTACAGCAGGAGGATGTGCATACTGGTGGCTAGGGCATCCAGCTGTGATCTAGGCACCTCTACTGAGAGACCATGGGCAAGTCACTTCCCTTCCCCTTTGTCCAGCCTGGCTATGCAGATTGTAAGCACCTGGAGACAGGGACTGCACCTAGCACAATGAGATGCTGATGGTAGTTGCAGCCTCTAATATAAATTTCACAGTCCTCTGCAGCCGCTGCCAGTGCTAGCCAAGGGCAGGCCATCCAATCCTGACTGCCAGCAAGGTAGTGACAGCAAAGCAATCATTGTGACACCTGTTTTTAGAACTCAGGTGGGCTGCCGGGACATGCAGTACTGGCCCCTGTGAAGCAGAGAAAGCAAGGCCAGTGGGAGTTGGTCTAAGGGGAAAGCAGAACAAACAGTGATGTGTCATTTCCATAATGCAGGGTAGCTCTCAGCATCCCAGAATCTCCAGGCTGGCCAGCCAGCTTTGCTCTCCTTGCGACGGTCTGAGAGAACATCTCCCTTGTGATCTCAGCCAGCAGATGCTGACACAGCCCCCAGCTCTAGCTTTCAGTTGAAAATGCCAAGTGAAGTCTTCAGGATCAAATGGAAAAAAAGAGAGGAAGAAAGGGGAAAGGCTTGGCTGGCGCACCAATCCCTCTGCAAAGGGAAAGGCAGTCTTGCCAAGCTCTGGCAGAGTGGAACGCAAGCCAAGCTGGATGGGGAGAGCTGCGCATGCAACAGGAGCGCTTCAAGCCTGGAGGTTACTGGTTTAACCCTTGAAAAGCTGGCACTCTGCCAGCAGACTGACACTGCAGCCTGAGAGTATTTTCTCACCACAGCCAGTCCCTGAGTGCCTAGAGGGCCCAGCCAAAAGCAGGGTTGGTCCTAGTGGCTAAAGAGCAGGTGAACCAGGGAAGTGAAGCGATTGTCCAAGCACTCTCATGAGCGAGGCAGCACAGCTGCGAATAGATGTCAGGGCTGCTGAGTTTCAGGGCAAGGCCCTAGCCCCTAGACTATGCTGCCTCATTTCATTTTTTGTAGGCAGGCAACATAATGGTACTAGTGAGGGCTAGCCACTCCTATGGTTTGGAGAAAGGCCCCTGCAGCACCTCTTCCTGCTGCCACAGACCCAGACAGCCAGTTTTCCTGGCCCCATCAAGAGGGAGGCAAGCCAGCTGCGAGACCCCAGCTACTGGGACAGGACATGTGGAGGTGTGTGGGTACAGAGACAGTCAGGGCTGGGCCCAGCACTAGAGTAAGGAGAACTTGGTGGTTGGCTTGGATTGGAAGGGGCAAGGGCTGAGGAATTGTTGATAAGGGGTCACATTTCCAGGGATTGTTTGATTTATCCCCCCTCCCCTCCAACAATGGGGCAGTTGGAAAGAAAAGGCAGTTGTGAGCAGAGATCCCTCGCTCCATGTGTCAACCTACTGAGGAACTTTTATGGGCAAGTGATAAACCTCAGTGAGGGTAGGACTGTGGAAGGAGACTGCACCTGACTGTTAACTGTGGCAGCATGAATTAGTGCTGCTCCTGAAGAACAAGCTACCTATAACATAACACCAAAGTTAGCATGGTATTTGGAACCCATACAGGTGGGAACCATGGGTCCTCTCTGCAATGGCTCACTGTGCAAGGAGGAAGATGGGGTTGGGGCTAATGCTAAGGAATGGCACTCAAGAGACCTGCTTTCCATTTGCCAGCTCTGCACTAGGCTCCCAGCCACATTCTAGGGTGCAGTACTTCACCTTGCTGGGCTGAAAGTTTCCCATGCCATTAAATGGGGATAGTAAATGAGCTATGTGAGAACATGTCAGAGTCCCTAGTGCTGCTCCGCTAGACTCATCTGATCTATAGCCAATGCTGAGCAGTGTTCTTGCTGACCTCAGGCATCCCCGCCTACTTCTGACTGAAGAGTCCATAGCGCTTTCCTGCATTAATCCTCCTGACCTTCCAAAAGGCAATGAAATATTCAAGTGGCAAAGAGTTCTGTGGCACTCTGTGGACTAACAAACATATTGGAGCATGAGCTTTCATGGGTGAATACCTTCATGCTCCAATATGTCTGTTAGTCTATAAGGTGCCACAGAACTCTCTGCTGCTTTTACAGATCCAGACTACCACAGCTACCCCTCTGATAAATGAAATGTTAGTGCATCTACTTTAGACAGAGGGAAACTGATGTAATTAAGCTGGTCCAAAGACACCCAGGAATCACCAAGGGTAAACAAAGGGAGTTCCCATTCCCCGCTGTCTGTTCTCATTCTTCAACTGCATTAAACTCACTGTGATATTCTATACCTCAAGGGAGTGTACCGTAACCTTCATATTCCTCATGTTCATAGAATCGTTATCTTACATATAAAGCATGCCTTGTAAGGTTATGATCTGCTGAAAGACATTTCTCCGTCCATGTGTGTATCATTAATACATATGAAGTTATGAGAATTGTGTCATATGGTCGTCAATCAGCCAGATATTAGCTCTCCAGAGGCAACAGTAAGGAAAGTAACCAACACCCAGGCAGGATGTGAAACAACCCAACAGCTGCCATTGTCCAGCAAGGGAGCTACAGTGCAATGACTCACCTGCATGAGGCCACACCAGAGGAATTGCTCAACCTTGCTGAGAGAGACTCAGCAATGCCCCCCAGACATACTAGAACTTGTGCTCCCAAAGCACATGGACTGAGGGTATAAAACAGACAGAGTGGACACATACTGGGCCCTTCTTCTGCCCCCACCTTCACTGCAAGCAACTAAGACACTGAAGAGACAAGACTCCAACAGAGGAGACTGGCCCGGGTTTAAGGAACAAACCTGTATATTAAGGACTGCACTATCCAGTGGGGTGAGAAAAACTGCTTAGTCTAGATGTTGCCCAGTCTAATAGGGTTGAGAGTTTAGACTGTGTGCTTATATTTTATTTTCTTGTGGTAACTAACTGACTTTTTGCCTATCACTTAAATATATCTTTTATAGTTAATAAATCTGTTCATT
The DNA here is from genome assembly GCF_003597395.2 of Chelonoidis abingdonii. Taxonomy (NCBI): domain Eukaryota; kingdom Metazoa; phylum Chordata; order Testudines; family Testudinidae; genus Chelonoidis; species Chelonoidis abingdonii. The sequence continues at coordinate 31,226,473 of NC_133777.1, forward strand.
TATTCTACCTGAAGCAGTCCAGTTGGTTTGAAGCATGTCAGAGACTCCTGTGGGGATAACAAGCTTGGTACATATCAATTGCTTTGTTAAATTGACAAACTCATGTAAACTTGCAGCATCCAGCGGTCATAACTGGACATTGCAGGACAGAGTTTCCTAGAGTTGTGTCTGGGACTGGAGATATTGGCTAGTGTCATTTGGTTGCACAATCCAAGGAGCCGTTTACATGCCATAGCCTGTGCATGAACAGCTCGGGAGTGGGGGTTCTCACAGCAGAGCAGGGTAAGGCTGGTTCCCAGAGTCAAGTATTGGGGTGACCTAGCAGATCACCAGTCCAAATAACACAGAGGGGAACACCACACCCACTACCACTACATATTGCATTCTCTCTTACAGCAGAGTTCCCTGCTGCTAAAGTCACTGAGCTGCTCTGTGCCCCACCTGTACAAAAGGGAACAGCACTGAGGGATAGTGGCACTAGGCTGAATATCCTCTGGCTAGTAGGAGCCAGAACAGAAGGCAATTCCTAGCCTGTCATTGGCAGCTTACTGGTAGAACCTGATTGCGGGACAGGCCCAACCACTGAACTAGTGTCAATATTGATCAACTGAAGTCAATAGAACTACACAGATATGCACCAGCTAACGAGCTATAGCTAAAAGCAAGTTGCTGCTTGTAAATTTCAGAAACAGGGATTTAAATATAGTTATTGGAACTTTTTTTAAAAAATAAAGCCTCTAAACTTTAGACAAATGGGCATCAAAGCAGGGGAGAAAAGAGTAGGATTCATGTATCTCAGATTAGCAAAATAAATCCTTCAAAAACCCACAGCAGCTGTCTGAAGTTGTAGGTGGGGAGGATTTTATTTAAAAAGATGTGCAACAAGTGGCAGCAGCAGGATTTTGCTAACCACAGTCTACAGTAGTGGGAGTAGGAGGGCTTTACACCTCTTTTAATTTGGAAATATTTTTAACATGGGATAAGGCTCAGAGGCATTGGTCTATATTACAAAATTTCAGTGCCAGCAGAATCCAAAAGAGACACTCCAGAGGAACCCAGCTGGTGTAACCTCTGGTTTCTTCCTGTCCCATCCCAGTTTATAGCAGGCCAGTTTAGTCTCAGTCATTTACCCCTCCCCTTTTTACATCACTCCATTTGCTGCTAGGTCAGGCTCAGAGGAACTCTAAATAGATGTAAGTCCCATGGAGAAGGGCCAGATGAGAGGAGCTAAAGGCTGTGCAACAGGTGATCTGTTAAACTTGGCTCTACCTCTATTTTGACTTTCCAACTTCTTGCATCTCCTCAGCATTCGTGTCAGTAGTGCATGTCCTTATACAGCAGGAGAGTGCATCAAAGTCTGAGTGATCAGACCTCACAAGTGGACCCACAGTTTGAAAGAGATAGAGACCAGCCTTGTGTCTCAGTATAGAGTGATGGGGAGAGTGAGTTTTAGTTTGGCCTGTTATCAAATCAAGGTTATGCTAGGGTGGACTTTAGCTCACAGGGACTGTTTGAGCTATGAAGTGCTTGTGTCACATGACCTCTAGCCCTCTCTCCCCACCAGGTGGCAGTGGAGGACAGGATTGCCTTCCTCACACTCCCTTTCTGCGGCTTAGGAAGAAAAGCTTTAGCACTTTCCAGTTTGCAACTGCCCCAGCCATAGGCTAATCAAACAATTCTAGTAGTTACACACTGGCACTTCAGAGAGCTTGCTAGGGTAGGGGAGGATGAAGCAATCTGGCTGTTTCAGACCACTTCCTTCCCCCAGTTACAGTGGAGCACACCTTGAAACAACAAGGTGATGCAGTTGAAGAAAAAAAAAAGGGGAGGGGGGGCAGGACAACCAGAGTAAGATACAAGGAACGTCTCACTTGGCTCAGCTTTGATGATGCCCCAGCTGGAGCATGTGGGCCAGTTCTGGAAAGGTGTGTACAAGAGTTCAGAGCTATGAAAGGGTGAGAAAACCTGGCCCTGTTGGAAGGGTTAGAAAGTTGCACATGTTCAGTCGTGAGAAAAAGACTGAGGGGGCACTTGATAAACCCTTTTTAACAGACTGTAGCCAGTCTGAAGACAAGGATCGATTGTTCTTGCCCTATCTTCTATGGATGTAGAAAAGTAATGGGCAACAAGGGAGATTTTCCTAATAAATAATCTAAGACTTTCTAGCAGAAAGGTGAGTTAAGCTCTGGAACAGACTTCAAGAGGCTGTGGCATTCCCATTGCTGGAGTTTTTTTTAGGAACAGATTGGACAAACCCCTATCAGAGATGATCTAGGTTTACCTCTGCCTCAGCCGGGGGCATGCAAGAACGAGACTAGATGACTTCTTAGAGGTCCCTTCCAGTGCTACATTTTGTTTGTTGCTGCAGGTATGTACAGAAGGGACGGACTTGGGGCAGTTGATGTAGTTAACTCTCATTAGCGCACACACACACACACACACACACACACACACACACACACACCCCTTATAGAGTTAGGGCCAGCTGCGCGCACACACACACACACACACACACACACACACACACACACACACACACACCCCCTTATAGAGTTAGGGCCAGCTGCAGCTCTCCCTGTCCTGCTAGGGAGGCATTATGCATCTCCATTACCCGTTCACACCACTCCCCCACCCCCGGCCCCGGGTAGTTTCGTCATAAGAGGAGTATGCCTCCCCCGCCAGCCCAATCCACAGAGTGCATTCTCCTCCCCGCTAGGGAGGAGGAATTCAGCATTAGCACAGAATCCCATTGTCACGCTTTATTAGAGAAGTCACAACAGTAAAGCCAAGGAAGCAAACAGTCATTTTTGTTGCCTAAGAACAATTAAGACAAGAAAGGTTAGAGCTACAGCCATAGCCATGGAAACCAGGCCAGAGCTATGGCTGCTGCCATGGAAACCAGGCCCACCTTTACGCCCTGCTCCTCTGCAGCACCTGTGGAGAAACAATAAGGCCATTAGAACTGAAACCATGGGCATTTCAGCCTTGTCACATCTTGCAGATCCCTTACCCTGTGGTGCTTCGAGATGATCTTCTAAGAGACCCTTTGACCCTTGACTGAGGATGAACAATGGTCCAACCACAACATCAGCCTGATCTTCTCTCCCCCAGGAGTCACCTGGATGGAAGAGAAACACACCAGTAATACCTTAGACACTGAATTTGGAATGGAGCCCCAGAGGAATAGCCAGAGCTGAACCTCACAGTTTGAAGTATTTGTATGCACACACACCCCCAACAGACCTTACCATGCCTGGGGGGCACATCTCTCTGGAAGCGCCTCCCTGACCATCTGTCCAGAGGGTTCATGCTCCTGGACTGTCCTCCAACCAGCCCACAGTTCCCTGTCTCACAGCAACTGCAGATCTGTCTGGTGCCTTCCACTGGAGACCAGCTGGAATAGAAGGAAGACAATTACCCATTATATCACACACACCCCTACCTTCCTGAATTAAGTGAATAGAGAGACTGGCACTGAAGGGAGCCTAGGGTGAAGGTTTTCTATATCAGAAATGCAAATCCTGCATAAGGGCCCCCCCCCCTTCTCCAGCACCCCACAAAAATGATCTTGACCCTGGGCAGGGGTGGCATGTTTGCAGAAATTTTGGTAGTGCCCACAACCCCCCCCCTCCAAACTCCATCCACCACCTGCCCAAGGCTCTGGGATGGAGTTTGAGGTGCAGGCCCTAGGCTGGGGATTGGGGTGCAGGGGTGAGGGCTGTGGCTGCAGATGAGGGGTTTGGAGTGTGGGAGGGGCTCAAGGCAAGAGCTCTGGCTGGGACTGGAGATAAAAAGGTGTTTGGGGTGCTGGAGGGGCTCAGGCAGAGGGTCAGGGTGTGTGGGGGGGAATAAGGGCTCTAGGGTGGGGCAGGGCTGGGAATGAGTTGGGGTGCAGGCAGGCTGCTCTGGGACAGGAGCCAGAGAGGAGGACTCCCACCAGCCCTTTCCCTGCTGGCAGGGGCAAGCTGTGGGTGAGGAGCCCCCTTTCCTTTCCCCCCAGCAGCACACTGTCACCATAACCTCACTGGGGGTGAGGGATAGGGCTGCCTCCTTGCATGGGGCAGGAGCAGTGACTGCAGGCAGAGCCCCTCCCCCCCTTGTGCTGCTGGAGGGTCCTGCCAGAAAAGGGAAGGGTTTGAGGGGGGGAGGGCAGGCTCAGAGTCAGTCTGCCCTGACGGTGGAGAAGGGGGGCACTAGGACCCTGCAGCAGCAGTTGCTGCAGGGAGGCATCATAGAGCTGCACAGGGAAGAGATAGTCAGTGACTCTCTGCCTGACAAAGGAAAGCAGGGGGCGGGGACAACAAGTCAGGGCTGCGGGACACTCAGGGGAGGCGTGGGAAGCGGCCACAGGTGGACACCCGGTCCCACATATTGCAGGAGCTGAGCCCCTAGGCTCTGAATATTGCTGGTGCCCAAGCACCATGTGGGTATGGAACTCGCTGCCTATGACCCTGGGAGCAGTTTACCCAACTCCTCAGAGCACATCACGTGTCAAATGTGTAATTCCAGTGACTGATGTCACAGCTGACCTATATCAGTCATATCCTTAGTGCACAGGCAGCATCCTTCACAACAGGGGCCCCACCCCAAACAGTCCCTGGACCAAACTAGGTCCTATATTCAGAAAGGATCCAGAGGCTGGGATCATGCTTACAAGCCATACAGTAGGTCAGATCTCCACTGTCTCATCAAATGCTCATGTTTTGTGCTCCAGCTACTCACATGTTGCCTGCTTTGTTGAAGGAACAAGCCTTGTTCAAGGCATCTGGGGCTTGTTCAGCTGCGGTGACTTTCAGGTGGCAGGTGATATAGATCTGAAGGGAAAGAGGAAGAGAGGAGTTAAGCGCACACAAGGGGACACCAACATCTGTTTAGTCTGGATTTAGAGGAAGGAACAATCTCACCAAGTCGCTGGCATCTCCTGCAAACCTGAACACATCCACCATGAACTGCAGTGTCTCCTGCCTGGGTCTGGGGGATACAAAGGCTGAGGTGGTGTCATCTGATCTCCCATCCACCAGGCAGCTAGACACAAGAGTCATAGTCAATAAGGTGCTAACCATGTATAGATCCTCACCAGCTACAGCAGTAAATATCCTCTAGAAGAAGGCCCCAGCTCTTACCCATTGAAGTCAATGACAGCATAGCGGGGAGAGGAGTCCCTGTCTGGGTCCAGGGTTGCCACACAGCTGTCCACAAAAAGCCTCAAAGCTACATGGTTCCCAGTGCGGACATCAGCTTGGATATGCATGACCTCTCCCAGCTGGAATCCATTGGAGGGTCTCTCAGCGCTCCAGTCATCTGCAAGGCAAGTTCACCATGAGCACCACAGGCAGATGGTATGGTTCCCTATAGACCCCTAGCTCCTGGGCCAGCATGGAGAGGAGTTGCTGCCTTTGGAGGAGGAGATGCAAAGAGTCTGGATGGAAGACAGGCAGGTAAGAACTGCAGGTGGGAATGCAAGCTAGTGCGATATCCCCACAGAAGAGAAGCCTCGAATGTAATCATACTGGGGACAAGAGAAGCTGGCTGGGAAATACTGCATGGTCTGTGTATTATTCTAGATCTGCCATCCAAGTCTTTTTCCTGCAGTATGGGGTCAGTGGCCAGTGCCGAGAGCTACTCAGCTTTGTACTGAGTCCTAGTGCTCCAGGAAAGCTCCCAACCCCTTTGAAGCTAGAGAGTGGGTCCAATGTAACAGATATTGGGATGTCTGACTAGAGGGTGACAGACCTCCCACCTACCATTCATCAGGCGCAGAGAGAAATCCAGCCTCTCCTCTGCAGACAGGGTAGAGCTGAAGGGAACCCATGTTGGCTTGATGGCTCTGCTGCTCACATTGTCCTTCCTGGGAGAGGTAGGCCCAGTGGTTAAGACAGACCCCAGAAAGGCCATGAAGTACAAGGACAGGATTAGAGTCTCACCTCACCTGGGATAGTGACACTCAACAGGAATCACAGCCGCACTGGTTCTCTGGATCACTGGGTTGCTGGCAGGGGTTGGGTTGTAGAACAGGCTTGTACTGTAGACTAGGGAGTTCGGGGTCATCTGGGAAGAGGCAGATGTTGAAAGGCTCACATTAAGATTGGCATTTCCCCTCTGCTTTAGAGGGGTTTAATGAAGAGAGTTCACAATAGCCCCATGTTTCCAACCTGCTCAGTTAACATGTTGCACACAAAGCAGGTATCAGGAAGTGAAGGGTCAACTCGAGAGGCAACTGAAGGAGAATTTAGCAGGCATCTAAGCTGGAAGAATTCACACTGTGGGGGCGTTTTGGACATACATTGATACCAGCTTAGACTCAGTCACACATTGGCACAGACAGAAAGGAAGGTAGGGTAAAGGGCATGTTTGAATCCTAAAGCAAGTTCTCTCCCCCATACAAGCCTTAGTGATCACAGACCCAGAAACTTGAGTCTTTGTGCTGCTAAGACTTGAGAGGACAGTAAATTAAGCTTTGTTATTTGTTAGAGGTGAATTGAGTCAATGCAAGGCTCATGCACTAGATACACCCTATTTTGAGGGCTTTAGTCATGAATTTTGCCCCAGCAGTAAGTTGTTAGTAACTATAGTATATTAAGTATCAGAGGAGTAGCCATGTTAGTCTGGATCTGTAAAAGCAGCAAAGAGTCCTGTGGCACCTTATAGACTAACAGACATATTGGAGCACAAGCTTTTGTGGGTGAATACCCACTTCGTCAGATGCAGTATATTAAGGCTCACAATGAGAGAGCAGAAACAAAACTGCAGATGATGTAACTAACCAATGGCTCAAATTGCAAGTGGTCCCAGGAGAGCTATACAAGAACTAGAATTTGCATCCCACCAGAGATTTTGTATTTTTGAAGAGGAGTTTTGTTCCTAACTGGAACAATCACAGCCTCTTGTTTTCTCATCAGCAGATCTCAAAGCACTTTATAAAGGAAGCAGCTATCATTCCTTAGCCCCAGTGTACAGATAGGGAAACTGAGGCACAGATCAGGGAAAGTGACTTGCCCTTCACCACTCAGTAGGTGAGAGTCCCACTCCAGCACCACTCTGCCTTCCAGATTGGGAATGGTTAATGAATTTGCATGTCATCCTTGTCAGCATGGGTCTCACACAAGGAGACCAGGAAGTAGACCAATGAGAGATTTGGTACCAGCCAGTCACTACAAAACATCTTCTCTAGAAGGATTCTCTCCCCCTAGCCTTTCCTCCCAGATTTTGGAGCACACAACACAGCTTACCCTGCTTCTGTACAATCTACGTTCCCATTGGCTCGGACAGGACTTATAGCCAGGCCCTGAGATACACACAGCTGCACACCACCCACAGTCATCAGGTCACAAGCACAGAGCTAACAGTTCTTTCAGGGGCTGCACAGAACACTTCACATATGTCTAGAAGACCAGATGCAGAATTATACATACAAAGCAGAGGAGTGGGCACTCTTGACACTTCCCACCCCAACATGGCAAGAAGAGGCTTCCGAGGGATGCTTACCTGCAAGGTGCTGCCACATTCATGAAGCCCAGCTGCAAAGGTCACTGTGTTCTCTGCAGCATTAAGAGACATGTACTGGCAGGCAGCTGAGCCAAGGCTCAGGTCAGCAGCTTTGATCAATTGCCCTGTCCCAAACAGATCCCTGTGTACAGTGATCACCATCTGAGCCTCCTCACACTGCACTGTGACAGGCTGCAGCGGGGACACAGCCCTGAGCTGGGACTCATCAACCCGAACCCAGGGGTAGGGCTGGGCAAGAGAGGGCACATAGGCTTGTCTGCGGTGGGGCTCAGCCCTCGGGGTGGGTCTCCAGATGGCTGAGTCACTCCTAGAGAAATCCCAGGGATTGAAACAGGTCACCCCACTGACTACCCAAAACAGGAGGGCAAAGCCCAGGCTGTACCCCATTCTACCTGCCTGCAGCAAACCCAGCCTGGAAGGAAACAGCTACTCTCGGGCCTTTTATACTTTGACCTAAAGCCAGCTCACAGCTGCCCAGATAATTAACATCCTCCCCTAGACTGCAGGCAGCCCGGGCCCAATCACAACCACTGCACTGACCCAATGAGAATCAGACCTAGCTGGCCATCGTGGCCTGCTCTCTAAACTGTCCAAGGTAACAAACATCCCACACTGCCAGTTACACACAATTGTTTATAGATGGCATCGGAAGTTGGAGACAAATAGGCAGATGCACACTGAATTGTTTGGGTGAAAAGAATGGTGATAAGGAGTGTTCAAGGCTCCCGTTGAAGTCATGGCTTGATATGACAAGCTGAAGGGTTCCAGCAATGGGAGTTGGGTGCATCCTGGGATCAGGATGAAATGAAAGGAGTGAACTTCACTATTGTGGCTGCCCCCACCCCCCATCTCCTGGGGATCCACCACCACATGCCTGGGCCTTCCTGACCCTGAGAGACATCCTGACTAGATTTCAGAGGGGTAGCCGTGTTAGTCTGTTCAGCAAAAACAAATAGGAGTCCTTGTGGCACCTTAGAGACTAACAAATGTATTTGGGCGTAAGATTTCGTGGGCTATAACCCACTTCATCAGATGCATAACGTGGAAAATACAGTAGACAGATATAAATACACAGCACATGAAAAGATGGGAGTTACCTTACCAAGTGTGGGGGTCGGTGCTAATGAGGTCAATTCAATTATGGTAGATGTGGCCCATTCTCAACAGTTGACAAGAAGGTGTAAGTATCAACAGAGGGAAAATTATTTTTGTAGTGGCCCAGCCTGTCACTGACTAGACAGGCTCTGAAAGGGATCTCCTGGCAATTACCAGAAACACCTGGACTATGAGACTTGGGTTCCTGATGTTACCCCATCCCTCGTGCCCTTTTCCTTCCCTACCTTATTGCTTCTCTTTCCTCTATTTAATCAGAATCTGGAGTATGTGGCTGAGGCAACTCCACCTTTACAACACACTGCTGTAAACCAGGAAAGCACTGCCCTAAAGAGCCTGCTGATGGTATGAGTTTGCCAGGTCTCAGAATGGTTGATCAGACTGTGTGCTGGGCCTGTGTTTCTCCAGCAGGGAGGCTGCCAATGAGAGCCAAACACTGCAATTTTTCTCTTTGCTGTCCTATCTCTGCCCTTCTGGGGGGGTTGGCTTCAGGGAAGCAGGGTTTGACTTGTAACAGCAGCAGCACCCTACTTCAAGTGACTGCTTGTCTTTCCCCCAGAGAGTTACCTCAAGCTTTAATCCCACCTGCAGACTGGTAGTGAGGGCTTCCCTATGAAATCTCTCTGCAGCTAAAGGGAATGGGGAAGACTGTTAAAACGAAAGTCACTTAATACTTGACATTCCAAATGCTTTAACTGCTTTTCCCTTTATCACTAATGATGTGTTAAAAAAAGAGTCTCAGTGGTGGTTGTTAGAGGGGGAGCTGGCAGGAATAACTTTACTTAAACCCCAGATGCTGACCTGTTTAATATTATAATAACCAAGGGTTTATTAACATCATCCCATGTTGGGCCCAAGACAGTACCCTTTTCAACACAACTCCTCCTCCACGTTTTGGGAAGTTGCTGGGGAGTTTTAGGAAGTGTGACAAAGTTCCTCCTCTACCTTGGTGGGTCCTGCGCTTATTGGCAGATTTGCTC
>NC_133777.1:31236171-31238332 GCF_003597395.2 Chelonoidis abingdonii
TTAGCCCTATGACTTCACTCCCGATCCTGTTTTTTCATTAGTTGTCCCACGTAATTACTTGGTGTCCCAGACCTGTGGGTCCTCCCCTTAGGCTGGGGGGGATTCCTTTAGAAGTGGGCAGGCTTCGCCCACCCATCCCCGCTGGATGCCAATAGAACCAGACTCCTGCACCCCACTGGCCTGGGTCTGTCACAGAAGTGAGTGGCAAAAGACCTCTGGGGTATGTGGATGATACCTATCATTTGGGAGCTAGATTAGTCTTTGTAAGCAAACTCCTCATCTTGCATTGGAGATTTCTTCCCTTCACCTACTGTCGTCTACATTGCAAGTTAGAGTGGCTTAACTGGGTTGCTCAGGGGTACAGACTTTTCACATCAGTGAGTGAAGTAGCTAGCTTGACTTAAGTTTTTAGGGTAGATCAGTCCTTACCATAAACCTGAACTGACAGAGCAGATTCTGCAGAGTGCTGAGCACTCTATACATACCATAGACCAGTAAAAGGGGCTTGCTTTCTAGCTTTGCGTATGTTGCTTCAGTTATTTGCAGCTATTCCCACAACAGAAGAGGAATGTTACATGCCTATGCCCACTCTGCATTAGTCCTTTACAGTAGCTGCCGCCACTGCTAGAGCAACTGTGGAGTAAGTGCTAGAGAGAGTTGTAGGTGTTATTGTATTCCTTGTTGGCTTAGGGTAGAGACCTGAAGCAGGGTTGCACCTATCCTGCCTGAAGTCCAGGGGAGAGATGTCTTCAAGGGGCATTCAGCAAGCACTGCATCCAAAGTATCCTGATACAAAACCAGCTGTTATCTTTACCCTCCCAATCCGTTGGGGTGAGACCTGGCAAGCTACTGTCCCCACTGTTCAGGATCCCTTTATGAAGGGCCCAGAGGGAAGAGCATCTAGGCCTCCATTTGGACAGAAAGAGGCAAGCTCAGGCACATTGCCTGCCTATCTCCACCCCCTCCTCATGAGGGTTTCACAGACTGTTTACCAGTGACAGCCAGATGCTTGACCATTGTTCTTCCCCAGGCAGGCAAAGCCCTCCTCAGCGTCAGTCATCTAATTTGTGTCTAACTCCTGTGTAGCCCGTGCATGGTTAGTAGGCAGTGACTGGAGCTGGGCCAGTCTGACATCCCGGAGAATGAAGCACAGTAGCACATGGCTGCTGGGCCATGAGCACGGATGAGTGTCAACATTCCAAGGAGGCTGTTGAAGGTCTCTCCCTCACTCCTCCTAATGACAGGCACTGGATCTGCCCCCCAGAGCAAGAAAAGTTCCACTTGGTGATAAGTTAGCATTCAGGACCCTTTTCACCCTTCTCCAGCTCCTATTAGTCACAGAAATATTTTCCTCCCAACAATTTTGCCCCAGACAATCCAGCCACAGACCCCAGTCAAGATGGTTTTACTCTTTATTGTACAGATTTGCACATCATACACAGACCAGGCAGTGGAGTTCTTCTACTTCCTGCATGTGATCAAAATTAGCAGGGCAGCAAGGGACAGAACTACAGCTGGAGCCACAACAGCCCATCACAGTGTAATTGCAGGCTCCTCTCATGTAGCCTGGGGAGGAAACCATGGATGGAAGGTTAGAACTAGAACCATCAGCTTCCCACTCAGCAGCCTCCATACCCTGTAGTGCCATCTTTGCTGCCTCTGTTTGAAACCTTGAGCCTTCAGCTGCATTAAGGATGAACAAGGGTCCAACAGCAACATCAGCCTCTGCTTCCCTGTATTGAAAGGGGCTGAACTCCCTCCCCCCACACACACCACAACCCATTAATAGCAATTTAGATGCACCAGTTCCAAAGGGGATTATGATCCAAGGAACAGAACTGACCCAGCTCTGCTGGAATAGGGATATCTATCCCATGCACTAAACGATGCAATGCAGGCATTGTACAGAGAACCTACCATGCTGGGAGTGAGGGGGATGGACACACATCTCTCTGGAAGTGCCTCCCCAGCCATCTGTCCAGAGGGTACTCTACCAGACTGTCCTCCAACCAGCCCACACAGTTCCCAGTCTCACAACCTCACAGCAGCTGTAGATGTCTCTGGTGCCTTCCACCGGAAGTCAACTGTAACAAAGAGAAGATAGTTATTTACTGTAGCAAGTTACTGTGCAGCTCTTCAGCAGGGCCACCCGGGGGGGGGG